>NC_056578.1:44519197-44524149 GCF_018340385.1 Cyprinus carpio
ACATCGTCCTAGTGGGGAACGGGATTGTTTTCATTTTACGGTGGAGTTGTATGGTTGCTCTCAATGGTATGTAGCACTCAAGGCTTTTTCCAGGAGGCAACAGAGAATCTCTGTTAAGTTTTCCCACAGCCTTGACTACTCTAGAAGGTTAAACTATGTCGCCATCTGCATTTCCTGAAATGCTGAAATTGTATTGCGTGATCGGTTTGCATGGGAATAATGTTGTTGATGGCGTATGGAACTGGAAGCGGTGGTTGGCACGCCAGCCCGTATCCCGGCGCTTTAGAAGTGCGTTGGGGAGGCAATCAGATGGGGCGGGGAGGAGTGCCGGTGAGGAGTGAGAGGTAGGAGTCAGTCAGTTCCAATGGCTTGCGGGATTCAGTATGGGTGCAAGGGCATTCTCAGTCTGAGTTGAGAGAGCTGAGGGAGATGTTAAAAACCACAGCAGAAACAATTGGATCAGCTCACTCAGAGCAAGTCGCTGGCATGCGGTTTTCTCAGCGTGTTTATCAGCCCCTCCCGTGACTGAGGGGTTAATCTTGTCGTCGATGTCAAAGACCAGGCCATTTTGCCTGTGAATGCTGGATGGAGTAACGCGTTATTCTCATTCATCTCTTTGCCCGCGTGAGTCCCCTTCCACAATGAGGACTCAACAGCCTTTTCCCAGCGCCCGAGGAAAACGCTAGGGTCCCTCACTTAACCGCAGAGTCACAGTTCGGTAGCTTAAAGATCATGACTCTAGGGTAAGTCCTTTGCCGCATTTAATGGCATCGCGGGTCCTCACCTCATGGTTTGTATGGGAGGGGTTACAGGTGCTCCCTGTTTGATCGATACTGGCTCGATGGTGTCTACTGTTACAGAAAGTTGTTTTTTAGAACGGTTTGCACCATGGGGCCAGGATCGCCCTCGGGCATGTCAGTGGTTACAGTTTTCCGTGCGGCCAACGGGTCATTGATACCGTATGTTGGCTATATTGAGTTGGACGTTGAGCTCTGGCGGTCAGACAATTGCAGGGTGTGGCGTGCTGGTTGTTAGGGACCCTCCTGATGGCACCGTGCCCAAGTCCCTGGTATTTTGGGAATGAATGTGTTGCGCGGTGCTATCAGGAGCTCTTGGGCAGCATGGTACCGCCTCTTTTTGAGGCACCTTCTGTGTCCGGGCCTCTACCAGTGTTTCAAGCATTACAACATTGTCGTCAGAGAAGTGGATGTTCCTACAGGTAGTCAGATAGGAAGGGTGCGAATGCGGGGACCTAATGCATGTCGTGGTTCCAGGTGGTGCAATAAACCTTGTGGCCGCTACTTCTGCTCTGGGCACTTTGCTCAGGGAAACTGTGCTTTTTGAACCACTCAGAAAATGGGTTGCCTGCAGGTCTGTTAGCATCATCCGGCCTTAATGAGGGTGGTGAACTGGCAATCGCTTCATGTACCTGCCACGTAGGTAAGACTGATGTAATCCCCTTTTCCGGAATGCTATTCTGTACTTTGAGTAGTGTATTTATTGTGAGTTTGCCTCACCAAGCAAAGTGTCTCTGAGGTTAAATCTGTGTCAGCATCAATAAATCTCCAGATTCACTCACCGCTTCCCTCCAGCAGGAACAATCAAGAGCTTTGATTTGTCAGTATTGACAGAGACTGAGCAGGAGCAGGTAAGGGTCTCTATTGTTAAAGTTTCATACAGTGTTTCCGGGCACATGAAGGCGATTTGGGATGTACTCGACTTCTTTCTCACCACATCCCTTTGACAGATTCTGTTCCCCTGTTCGACAACGGTACCGCAGAATACCGCCGTCTGAGTATGATGCAGTAAAAACACACATAAATCAGTTGCTGGAAGCAGATATTGTTAGAGAGAGCTGTAGTCCCTTACGCCTCCCCCAATTGTGTTGGTCCAAAAGAAGGATGGCACGTTGCGTATGTGTGTAGATTACCGCCACTGAACGCAAAAACTCGGAAAGATGCTTTCCCTCTGTCGCAAGATTGAGGACAACGGACTCACTGGCCCAGGGGGCCGGTGGTTTTCTATGGACCTCACCAGTGGGTACAATCAGGTTCCGGTCTGAGGGGGATAAACACAAGACCGCCTTCTGTACACCTTTTGGGTCTTTTTGAATGGAATCGAATGCCTTTGGGCTGCAATGCCCCAAGCACCTTTCCAGAGGTTGATGGAGAGGTTGTTTAGGGATCAGCAGTCATCAGTCCCTTCTTTTTGTATTTGGGCTGACATAGTAGTGTTTTCCTCCTCTGTGACCTATCTAGAAGCCCCAGAGAGGTAGTTTTTGAGTCGTTTTGGGCAGGAGGGGGCTTAAGGCTAAGTTAACTAAATGTGCATTTTTCAAGCAAGAGGTAAGTTATTTGGGTCATGTCATCTCAGACAAAGGGGTGTCGACCGATCCAGCAAGGTAGAAGCAGTAAAGGCCGGTGGCGTCCAAGCAGAGTAACAGAACTCCGTTCGTTCTTGGGGTTGCCAGTTATTATAGGAGGTTTGTAGAGGGTTTTGTAAAGTTGGCTTCCCCTCTACATCGACTATTAGCTAGTTTGCAGGTCGTAAGCTAGGAGCTCGAGCAGAATCTTGTTTGGGGCAAGCGTGGACAGAGCAGTGTCAAGGATAGCTTTGAGGAGTTGAAGAATAGGCTTACCTCTGCCCCTATATTGTATGCAGACTCTCCCTTCCCTTGTATGGAGGTGGATGCAAGCCATGGTGGACTGGAGCAGTTCTGTCCCAGGAACAGGGAGGAAGGTGAGACCTATAGCTACGTAGCGCCGCGGTAGGCCCACTGGTACCCAACATGTCTAACCCCAGCTCTCTATGAAGTTGGAATTTCTTGCGCTCAAGTGGGCCATGACTAAGTTCGAGAAATATCTATTGGGGCAGAGGTGTGTAGATCTTCACAGATAACAACCCCTTAGCCACCTGAGTACTGCTAAACTGGGGAGACTCTGGAACAGGTGGGCAAGAACAGTGGCATCCTTTGATTTTGAAGACTGAAGTACATCGGAAGGAGCAACCAGAATCGCGGATGCTCTCTCAGGGTCCTGCTAGTCAGGGTGAGTTGGAACAGTTACTTCCAGTGCAATCTTCCAGCCATGGTAAGGCCTTGAGCTGGTGTAGCGAAATTGGTTTCCCCAAGCGGCAGTAACTGTGTTTCCGGTTTGACTGTAGATATGCAGTGCTTTACAGAGGAGGACCACGGTTATAGGTGGCGTTGAGGTTCTGGCGGCGTGGGGTACCGCCTACTGCAGTGGAACGTCGGCTGTTGTGCAGGGCTGTGGTCAGCTTGCGGTACGGCAATGGCGCCCGGTTGTGTGAGCAGGATGGGGTATTATTTCGCAGAATATTTCGCTCTGATGGAGGAGAAGAGGTATTTCAAGTGGTGTTACCGTCATCGTTGCGTCCGGAAGTGTTGATGCTGCTACATCAGGAACATGGGCACCAAGGGGTGGAACGTACCACTGAATTGGTACAGCAGCGCTGCTATTGGCCGGGCCTGACAGCTGATGTGGCACAATGGTGTAGAGAGTGTGAACGTTGCCAGGTTGCCAAAGATAACCAACTCTGTTCTAGCAGTTTCATGGGCCATCTGTTGGCATCGAGGCCAAATGAAATATTGGCCATAGACTTTACGGTCTTGGGAGCCCCACTCGTTGAGGGGCTAGAGAATGTGCTGGTAATGACGGATGTCTTTCACGCACCACTGGTAAACCATGGCAGTGGCTTTCACAGCGAGATCAAGGGGCAGGAAAAACAGTGGTCACAAGTTTTGGTGATAGAATGGTTTTACAAGTTTGGTGTTGCCTAGTAGGAGATCCATTCTGAACAAGGGCCCAAATTTTGAGATTCCCTAGTACAGCAACTTTGTGCTCTGTATAGGGTGGAAAAAATACTCGTTATTACTACTCCATAATCAACCCGAGCCGGGATGGGCAGGCGGAGCGCTTTAACAGGAAATTGCAAATCTTTTGCTGTACTCTGACTGGCAATGTCCAGGAAGATTGGATTTGGCCCCTCATGCCTCCTTAGACAAGTGCTGTTCTGCTACATTACTATACCATCATCAGGCGAACGGTGAATCCCCGTATATTTTAATGTTTGGCGAGTGCCAGAAGCTCCCGGTGGACTTTCTCTTGGGCAAGAGTCCAGGGAGCTGTCAGAGGTTGGCAGTGTGCCATGTAGGTGGAGAATGGATGAGGTCAGCCTAAGCTGAAGGTGGCGTTTGAGGGGGCTCGGGGTTTTGACATGGAAACTGCTTGTTTGGTCAGAGTCGGGGTCCGTAGATGGCGAATTACGATGCCCCACCTCGTCAAGTGACCGCGCCACCCAAATCGGGGCGAGGGGCCTAGTTAGTTTTATGTACGATGAGCCTGGCAGGTACCCTGGAGTTCCCTTTTTTTTTTTTTTTTCACTCCCCCCGCCCCCCCGCAACGCCATTTAAATACAGGACCTGTGCACCGGACGCCACTGTTTTTTTTTTTAAGCTGTCACGCTTTTTTCACACTGCCTCACCCCCCGTAACTCGGTTCGTAAATTTGTTTCGCACCACCCAACATTCCCCCACCGCCCCCTCGCATGCGTGTTCTTTTCTCGGCCCTTTCTCTGTCGCACATTGCGCCTGGGTATATACCTGTTCCCTCGCACCAAGTGACGGGTGAGCGTCTTGGGAAAGACTAGGTGCGTTAAACGCTTGCAACTTGAAGGACCGGGGATCAAAAAGATGGTCCAGTTCCGGCCAGCGTCTAAATCCACCTGTTTTACGCAACTCAGAGGAGGGCCTCCAGCAGAAGACCCGTCAGAAGAAGTTGATTCTGCTTATGTTGGTCCCAGCACCTCCCGGTTTGTGATCACGGGGCCAGTGCCTCCACCCCGCGCGCGCCCCCATTCCAGGTTTCTCAGGGATATTTCATCTTTACTTTTTGTCTTATTATTATTACAGAGAGGTTAGTGGAGTCTGATGG
>NC_056578.1:44525148-44557987 GCF_018340385.1 Cyprinus carpio
ACACACACACACACACACACACACACACACAATCATATTACCATTTCTCTATTTTCACACAAATTGTATGGTGACTGCATTCATCAAGCACAACCATTCACTCCTGTTATTAAAGTTTTTGAAAGAAAACAATGGAAATATAATAAATATATATGTGCCTTAACTTTTTCTTCCTGTTAACAAATATTTTATAGAATGTCACTGAGCCATTAGTGTTGTTTTTGTGTGTGTGTGTGTGTATGTGTGTGTGTGTGTGTGTGTGTGTGTGTGTGTGTGTGTAAGCGTGTGTATGTGTGTGTGCACTCAAGAGCTGTACTGCCCAATAAGTGGTGTTGGAGCAGGCACACACTCCATCTTCTCCAAAAAAATTATGCTTAGCTGCAGTGAGCATGGGAAAAAATATAAAGCGTAGAGAGTGTACAGAAATTGTGAGTTACACCAAAGCATGAAGAAAATATAATATGCAGTATATAAATTATATAATTCAATTATGTGTCAATATTTTTGGTGCTGTTGTTGTGTTCTATCTCCGATTTGCTATGTAGAAAAGAGTATACTTTCTCTTTTCCCCTGTGGTCTCACAGACACCTAACTAACTCTCTCCCATGATATTTGGAACAACTGACATCAATATTTAGTTCAACTTCTTTTATTCTCTGTGACCCGTGATGATTCTTTGTGACATTAATTTAATATGCTGTGGGAACGTGCACATCAACCCTCTATTAAAAAAAAAAAAAAGCAATTTTATTAAATTTATCCCTGTAACACTGTGTACCATTTTCAACATCCACCACCCCTCATGATATATAAAAAAAAAGCACTTTAAATCGCTTTGGAATTTATCTGCTACACACTGTGCACCTCGGGCTATGAAATCACTGTGTTTTTGTGTCACCGCCGCTGAAATTATTCTATAGGTTTTGATATTCCTACCAGCTGGACATTATTAGTGCATCACTCAATGGAAACTTAATAAGCACTGCTTCATATCTCTCTGGCACAGCAATAAAACCTTCAGCTGTGAGCTGTCACGCGGTGAATTTGAATCTTAGTCTCTTGTGAGAGATTTCGCAAACATTATGCATGGTCATTGTCCCTCAATTAACACGTCTTTATAAGATGCAACCATAATAATCCCTTGAATCTAATGGAAGCAGTTCCGGGGGTATTGGGGATGAGGTCATCTCTGCGCAACTAATCCTTTAAGACAATATTACTGTATAGACAATATAGACTTGTGTCCGATATCTGCATTTACATGAATCTCCACCTTAATTTAATGATTCCTTTGGTGAACAATGTCATAGTTGACCTTCAGGTTTTGAACAGCTGTATATAAAATTATTTATATAATTAACGTCAAGAGGCTCTTTGACTTTAATGCAGACCACCTCAATAAAAGAAGTTGCATTTATGTGCGAGTGCATAAGACAACATAATTTCTTAATAATTTGACATTAAGAAAAGTTATCTTTGTTGGCAATTGTATCCCCCTCAACTTGTGATGGCTTGGAATTCCAGTGGGAATCGGAATCGGATTAAAGTGTTTAGATATAGGTCAGATGTCCAGACTGGAAATATATCTGATTTAAAAACACATTTGGAAGTGGCTCAGAATGCTAAAAATCAGATCTTGTGCAGATACTTGCGTTTACAGTACACCTGTGCAACAATATCCTACTTGTGTCACATGTGAAAAAAGAATCAGATTTTTTTGTGCCATTGTAAACGCAGCCTAAATATTTACATGCAGACATCATCTTTACATCATGCCAAGTACAAAATTTTAATACTTTATTTTACTTGTAATGTGTTTCAATAACTATGAATAATCACGTTTCTAAACTGTATTTGCAGGATTGCGATGTTGGGAATATCTACAAGAAGAAAGTCACGCTCACAAATGTCACATACGTGACTAATTACTGTAAGCTGTTGGGAGTGTCACAGAATCTTAAAGATTATATGTCAGTGAGGTGGGCTGCTCTTTTAGCACATCACATAAATATCTTACATTTAGCCATTTAATCAGTCTCATTTTGATGGAAGCAATAATCTTTTAAAGCCAAAACAGTTTCACACATGATACTGACATATTTTACTGACTCTCACTTCTTGTCTTGAAGGGATAGACATTTTATCATCATTTACTAAACCTCATGTCATTCCAAATCAGTTTTACTTCTGTGGAAAAATGCCTTTAACTATGGTTCCCTGAGAAGGGAACAAAACTTCCCTTCTCAGGGTGTCTATTGTAGCGGGGTGAATGAGGACACAGACACAGAAGGCGTAGGTGACAGCAAAAATATCCTCAGAGGGTGATTTATTTAACAAAGAAGTGCAAATACGGTGCTTGTGAAGGTGCTCTGGTCCTAGTGACAGCAGTGTCTGTGGTCCTCTGTCAAGTGGTGTGAATGGCCAGAAGCTCAGTCCGTCTCTGGAAGAAAATGGAGCGAAAACGTGCATTAGTCTCTCTTTTTTGGAGTTTTTTACTCACCTGAGCGTGTTCCCCTCCGAGACAGAGAGTCGGGCTGTTGTGGATTGAACCACTACCTCAAAACTTACATAGAACAAGTCAAAATGCTGACAATCAAAGTGATTGTTTCTAAAAATCCAATTCAGGAGCAAAGCTTACCAGTATCATGTTCTTTCATTCAGACTAGCCTTGTCACCCCGCACATGCATAAAATATATGGATGCAGCACTCCCTTCATTTCAACTCCAGGACATCCACATTTTAAATTACATAGATGACTGGCTGATTTTGGCCCAGTTTCAAGAACTTGTGCTACGACATCGGGATGTTGTCCGTGCTCATCTCACATCTCTGGGGTTGAGACTGCATGCCAAGAATAGTGTTCTCTCTCCTGCCCAGAGGACAACTTATTAAGGGGTTGCAAGAATAGTGTTCTCTCTCCTGCCCAGAGGACAACTTATTAAGGGGTTGTATGAAATTCAACCACAATGTGGGCACAGCTTTCTCCTGCATGTGTAGAATTGGCGTGACCAGCTCATAATGTAAATGTTCAAAATCAGCATGCCCAATTAATGGATACTAAATTTGAGAAGTGCACATTTTACTAAGCATTGTAAGGCAGACAACAAAAATGGGTTTAGACCTTTGGATGTAGACAGAACTCTGTCCCCTGATCATGACCGGATTAACGTAAAACATGTTAAAGCTGATTGGTATAGGACGTCTCTTTTCTCAAAAAGAAATGATTGCAGATGGGTTGATATCCTTGTTGTTTTCTGAGGCTTCCTGCTTCTGACTATTTTTATTGGCAGGTTGATCCTCCCTTTTTTTTAAGAGCATACAAAGCAGGTTTATGCTCAGTATTCACTTGGACATTCTTGACCACGGACAAAAAGAGAAAAAAAAAGAGAGCCCAGTGCATTCATCAATAAAAAGAAGCTTGATGTGGAGAATGCTAAATACATTAAAAATTCATTTTCCTGCAGAGAAAGGAATGCTTCAAAGTCCTCTGGGTAGTGAATGCAACATACGACAGAAGCCATAACAAAAAACTTATGCTCAGTAAGCTAATTAAAGATTTGTTCACTTATTATTACACATTGTAGATTTCATTACTTTAGATAAAATTATGTAAGAACCCAAGTAATTTGAAATGTTTACCTGCTAGTCCATGGAGAGGGAGAGTTTTTTTTAAGACAAAAAGACTTTTAAGGGGGAAAAAAAACTGGTCATGTCAGTGTTGAAGACTTTTAGTTTCCTTGTTTGACCCCGGTCTTGGTTCCCTGTTTTCCTTTTTGGTCATGTTTCCTGTGCCTGTCATTATTTTGATTTCATTCCAGGTGTTCCCCATCTGGTTTTTGATTGATCCCAGGTGTGTCTCGTCTCCCCCTAGTCTTGTCTAGTATTTAAATAGTGTTCTCTGTTCTTAGTTCTCAGTCTGTTGTTGAATGTCATTTCTCAGTTTGTATGTCATTTATAAGTTCCTATGTTTATATCTCCTTGTGGATTGAATTAAATAGCATACGTCTGTATTCTCCTGGGTCCTCCGTTCCTTTTCCAAGTGAGTGTGACAGAACAGCGGTCCCCGACACGATATATGGCTTGAAGGCAGGACAGTGGTGTTCTGTGGCAGGGCCCAAGCTGTTCGGGAGATTGGAAGTGTATGTGAGGATTCTAGGAGCTCTCCAACCAGGTGAGGTGGTTAGTTCTGCTCTCAGTGTTGTTTTCACCTGGAGCTGGATGAGAGGTATCCAGCTGCGATATTCCAGTGTAGCTTTCCTGATCAAGTGGTAAAATCATGTACCTTTATTTAAGTGGTTCTAATTATGAGGTCGAAGAAGTTCTCATCAGTTCCTACCGAAAACACAAGCTAACACCTTGCCAGGAACCTCCACATACCAGCCAAATTTCCAACCACACCATCTCCCCAGCACTGTCTCTCTGTACTCAGCCCAGATACGCCCGGCCACTCCATAGACTCACTCCAGGGCCCCGCTCCTGAAAGCGCTGTGCCCTGCCACTCAAGGAGGACCCTATGGAGCCAGCACCATGTAAAACGCATCCCCGTTCCCGAGTCAAAGACCAGGAGGGGCTCCGTTCCCGAGTCAAGACCAGAGGGGTCCCGTCAGAGTTCAAGCACAGCGGTCGGTCTCCAGTCCAGGGCGGCTCAGCCCCAGAGTTCGCTCCAAGTGTTGGCTACAGGCCCCAAGTTCCAAGTATATTTTTTTTTTGGGGGGGTGGGGAGTGTCCAGCTCTGCAATGGGCGTCCTGTGCAGGTGCTGCTCTGGGAGGCCCACTTTCTTGGTGTGTCTAGGTGCCTCCAGAAGCGCCAATCCCCTGGGGATGTTATGTGGCACTGGTCACGCCTTCTGTGAGGGGCCAGGGGGAGTTCATGTCGGTGTGTTGTGGACTTTTAGGTTCCTTGTTTTACCCAGTCTTAGTCCTGGTATGAGTATTTGGTCCATCATGTGCTGTCTTGTCATTTGAATTTGTCTCATTTGTGTCTCATTATCAGTTATCCTCATCACCGTCGCCCCTATTATATGACCCTATTTAGTTCTAGACCATGCTGTTCTCCACTTGTCTGCTGTTAAATGTCATCCCCTGATGTTCGTTTGTTCTCCTTGTTTCCTAAATACAACCCATGGCGACAGTATTCTCCAGCACGTCCTCCTCAAATCCCCTTCCTGTCACAAGGAGTGAACACGTGACAGGTGTAAGAGGAACAAAAAGTCATTAGAATTTCCCCATAAAAACTTTCCTGCTGATAAAAGCATGTTTGTGTGTTTTCTTTTTTTTTTTTTTTTTTTTTTTTTTTTTTTTTTCCTTCTAAACAGTTGTGAGCGTGAATGTTATTACGATTGGTTGTTACGGCAGGCCAGAAATTAAATGTCCACTGAGGGAGACACTTTAAAAGGTTAATGTTTATGGGGGAAATTGAAAATGTGCCACACCTACACTAATTCTAACCCTAAATCTAACTGATAGCTATTAAAAGAGGCAAGCGTATTGATAAAACGTAGTAGTAGTAGCGACTTGTTTTATTACCCCCATGGAGTTTCAAGTTGGTTTCAACATGCATTCACACAAAAACAATGTGTAGTCAAAACAACCAATGTCTAAAAAAGAAAGAACTCTGCCATGGTTTGCATCTGTTGAGCAATCAGCCATTTTAGCACTCAAGCTCTTTTCTCATATCTTGGAATAGGAGACGGAGTAAGTTTACAACATCCAATGTATGTTTACTTGATGAATGAAGGTTCTTTTATTTTTACTTAATTGATAGTCTCCCCTGTAATCATACTTTGTGTGAAAAGTTATTGAAGTTGTTGGTGTTTTACTGCCACTAGTGTCATTACAGCTGAAACCGACAGTGTTTGAAAGAATGTAGGCCGAAGCACAATTTGGATTGTATTTTAGAGTTTGTAGGAGCATAATTTGAATAGGAATAGAACCACAATATACAAAACTCGGTTTATAGGCAAAATGGTACATTGAATGCACGCGTCTACGGACTTTGACAATATGACACTGAGATTGGCTTTCAGGAATTGGAAGATATTGTCCTATACCATTTTGATATATGGATGTGTACTACAACCAAAGTTCAACGAAAAACCTATTTGTTTCCAAACTCTTCCTGTAATAGTGCATATTCACAATGACCAGGCTGTGTACTGCATAACACAGCAATTAGAACTGAATGGAATGATATTTACATTTGTCATAACCTTAATGGTGGGTATGACAGACGGAAGGCTTCTAATTATTGTTTGCTAAAGGGTGAGCCCTTGATTTGTTAAAATACATCTGACTGTCATTTACATTTATGCATTAGTTTGGGCATGTCTAGCTATCGATTTTTTTTTGAACAATATGGACTCTCATAAATATATCCAGGTAATATCAAGTCTGTTTGGATTTGAATGCCCGGATATTAAGATGCCCCGTAGTCTGATGCATATGTTTCATTGAAATCTGAATAAAAATCTTTTGATTTTATCACCAGATCTGATATGCATTCTGCAGCTTGTCAAAATCCGTTGTGAGTGTATGGGTAAAGGGCGCACAAAAAAAATGCCAGTAATTCTTGGTTTGAGCTGTAAACAAAGCAAGAGGGGAATGTGTGATTAAAACCCCTCTTTAGAGCAGCTAGGCTAATTATGAGTTATATAGCGCTGTGTCGGTTTGTAGGAATGGCATCAATAGCCAACCAACTGATGTTGACCTTGATGCGGAAACAGCCACAATCAGATTACAGACCTAAAATGGTTTGACTGCAGCATCTGAATAAGCCTGGTGACTGTTTCACAAACTGCAGTGGATCAGTGGCTTGCAGAGTTGTAACTCCTCATAATTTAAGGGACTGAAGGCTGTTGATAATGTATTCTCGAGGTTTGTTTGGTTTGGTGTTTTTGTGAGGACACAAAAACTTTGTGATTGGTTTTCATATCTCACAAGCTTCTAAGAATAAGAAGATTGCTATAACATATGAGACTTCAAATTTTTCCGCTGCAGGGAAGTATTGAGAAAGCAAAACATGTACGATAGTGAGGAAAGAAAGCTGTATTTACTCTCAGTATCTTGTTATTTCCTGCGCTCAAAGCCAAAACTGTACTTTTGTGAATCTGAGATCTATAGAGTGTGAGTTGATATTGGGACTCACCATTCATCTCGAGCCAAACATTTGGCACATAGTGAGTTTACATATGCAAAGAACTTTCCAGCTAGGTTGGTAAAACAACATACAACGTCACAAGGTTTTTAAGGGGCTATGAATGTTGTCCCTAGTACAAACATTGAAAAACATAGTGTCCTCAAGAATGCATTGGGTTATTCGGAAACGCACTATCAAGGCTCTAAGACCCACGGTCGAACACACCACTCTATGTGGTCTTAAGAGAGACATAGCTTTGGATTCTTTTCCAACTCTACAGACGTGAAAAGTATAATAACAAGTGATTGCATGGTTCATATAACGCTTCAAGTCTTTGAAGAGTCTAAAATAAAATGAAGTGTAAATAAAGATGTTGAACATTACTCTGATGCCAAAAATAGAATGGTCGCGAAGTGTGCTTATATATGAGCCTGGCACTTTGAAAGGGTAGAAATGAATATATTAATAAATATGTGATTGATTTTTTTTTTCTTTTATGTATTCGCCAAGTGCTGGCTAGACATGAAGGCTTTGAAGGGGCCTATTTTTGCTCTATGTTTCAGACCAGAGATGAATTAGGATACGACTGGCAGATATTCTAGCAGTTTTATTTTGCGCAGTCCAATCAGCCTGCAACTGAATCTGCTGGAAGATATTAAACATACATGTGGAATATATAATGCAAGTGGTGATTCAGTTGTTGCTGTCATCCTCAGTTGTTGAAGAGTGAGGTTAACTTTGACTCCTGCTTTCAGCTAGTCAGATTGCTATTTCTTCAGTCTTGTAATTATAAATTTAATTTTCTTGTTAATAATAAAGATGCACACCCACCAAAAGCACCTTGAGAGTCAAAAACATGTTCTGAATGGTAGTTTTGAAGCCATGAGTGGGTAATTATAAATCATGTGAAATATTTATTGACTGGTTTGATAAAATCAAAATGAATAAACTTATTTCAAAGACCAGTAATATTTCATGTATAAAACCCTTCATTATTAAAACAATACACAACATTTATAGTCATCAATCGATCAGCTGAACAGTGCTTCAAGCATTGGATTTTCCCTGTTTGCATCATTCTGATTGTCTGTGTTTGTGTATTCCAGACAGTATTACTGGGGGGCGGGTGGGATATGTTTTCAACATAGGCTCATTACAAAAATCATACATCTACCTACATTTTTGTAAAACTCCAAAAAGATAGTTATGAATACAATTTACTGCAGTTTCCTGCTGAGTTCCCCCCACCCAAATTACTATACTTAATATCATTGGGAAACTCTCTCTCTCTCTCTCTCTCTCTCTCTCTCTCTCTAATCACAAGCACAAAGAGAATTGTTGTCAGTTCTGGGCTTGGCCCATTATATGAATACAAAGGAAAATTAATTACTGTTACCAAACTAGTGTATCTTAAAATACTGTTCTGTGTAATGCTTTCAAGTAGTATGAGTTTCTCTGTCGGTTCCTCTAACCTTTATAGTTATCCAAAAACAAGTGCAAAAAAAAAAAAAACCACAAATATCACCTTGTTTTCCAGGATCAGTTCTGTGGTTTGTAAGAAACCGTCTCTGTTTACTTAAATAGCAAGCCCAAGCTCCAGAAAGCGTTATTATGGAGTTCAATGACATTTCTGCTAGACATTTCTCTCTGTCATTGTTTTGCAAGTCTCATTGTCAAGTCGTAAGCCTTATTCAGACTGTATTAGTTTTCAGAAACATATTGTTTCTGCAGACACCTGTAATGTTTGCAGTAACCATAAGCAATAGACACGTACATGTTTGCAGTAAGCATAAGCAATGTCTAAATAACTAAGATGGGCATGTCGGTGCTGTATCTGGGATTATAACAGAAATGTATTTTCCCTGCAGAATAAAAGATTCATTTTATTTTATGTATGTAGTTAGTGGTTAGGTTAGGTTAGACTTAGACTCCAAACCCAGACTGCTACACAATTGTTTATCTGGTATTACATCAGCTAAGTGTGGACTTAAATGGAGCACCACAAGGGCTGAGGACATCCTGCACGGGACCTTAGAGACTTTGGGTGCTTTGTACACTAGATTATTTGATGCTGACCCAAGTAAATTTCCCTTTGTAGAGCATACACATTCGTTTACATCACTTTGCAATGCATCCACAAACAGACTCAAGTGCCATATTCTGTGGGTGTAAAAGATGTAGTGGTAAATCTAAAGGGACAAATACTTAATAACACAGTGGATTGTTACATAGAAGTGGTAAATACCGGGCTGCAAGTAGGCCTACTCACCGTGGTCTTCATTTTGATGACACAAACACACCATGATTCAGGCTCTGCAGTACAATATAAAATATACTTGAGAGGGCAAGAGGTGAAGATGTTGGAATTGAACTTTGGACCAAGTCCTTTCAAACCCAGAATGAAGTGTGAAAACAGCCTTAAAGTATTAGAAATTAATAAATCAGACTGATTTATGAAGATGGCATACTTTTGGGAGCTGAACAATGTTTTTTCACAGGTTTTGTTTTAAACATGAGACATAATTTTTTGAGAAATTCTCTTTAGCTTTTCAGTTAAATGCATGGATAACACATGCAAAGGAACCTCAAAATGTATATCTAGTATACATACCTGTATATATATGGAGAGTTCAGTTGCAAAAGGCCCTAAGTGCCATCTGAAATTTTCATCTAAAATTAGCATTTTTCTCAGCCTCCTATGTTTATGTTGCAGTGATTTTAATTTATGGCACCAGAAAGAACCTCAACGCCATTTCCACACGCCACTGAGTAGAGGCTTTTGCATATGAAAATAGATTTAACCCAATCCCTACCCCTAAACCTAACCCTACCCATAATTTATTCATAAAATCATAGGGAAATAATAGCTGATTAACTAGGTTTGTAAGCACCTAACCCTGATTGTAAGCCTAAAACAGATATTTTTCTGAAAATTTCATATCTCAATTGATTGGTTGACTGGGAATGTGGTTGAGCTGGACATGGTTGTTTCCAGATCCAGTAGAACCTGTTAAGCCGGTGAAAATCACGCTCACTATACAGGACAACACACGCTCACACACAACACCCACCACCACACACCACACACACACACACACACACACACACCACACACCTTTAATTATATATATATATATATCTAATACTCTAAATTTGTCTAAATGTTCACTAAAATATTGAATATAAAAAAAAAAAGAGATGGACATGTCATGTATCAATTACTCACATGCCAATTTTATTCAGTTGAAAGAAGATAAGGCTCACTTTGCATCATTTTTGCCTCAGCCCTTCTATCGCCATCCCAAATCTAGATTTGCAACCGAAACAAGTCTGCAAGTGTCTCATGGCCACAGAGTACTTCTATCAGCATGCCACAAGGTGTAGCTGAAGCTAATTGCACCCATAAATCAGAAAGCAACGCCTTTCTTACGTGGGGGACTGGTCTCCACTGTGCATGCAACCCAACCCTTGATGTCCAGGGAGGGTGCAACACAGCCTAGCCAACACCATGACAATGACAGCCTGACCTCCACACCTCTAGCATAACAAAGGCCAGCACACCACACTGTTTTGCCTCTCTGAGCATTTCTTCCAATTCCAGTGTGACTGTCTTCAGCTAAGACAGTTAATTTTCAAAATAAGTGATACAGTTCCTTCCAATAGTGAATATTCTTGTCATCATTTATTCCTTATTTCTTCTGTGAAGGAAGAGTTTAAAAGAAGCATCCAGTGTTTCTAGTAAGGCCAAGATCCATTGGATAAAAACTGAACCTTTTTGCATGTCTGCAAAATTATATTGTGTAGCTTCTCGCACATTTTGTGGAACTTTTCAAAATGAAATGTCTAGTGAGTGGCACTTAAAATGCATTCAGTTTTCCCATGAAATGGATGTGAATGGGGCAAAGTTTTATTACGTTAGTTATTGTATGTTTTGCAGAAGTTCAGAAATGAATAGTCCAGCGAGTGGCACTAAAAGGTTAATGTTCTATTGTGATTGAAAATATTGTACTACCTACTCTAAACCCTACCCTAAATTTATAACCTATAATGCTCATAAAAACAAACATGAAAACACATTTGTCATGCCATCTTAGCTTACTTTTATGAGTCTTTGTGTTGTTTTATCGAGTGTTATGTCTTATGTTTCACAGGACTCCCAAGACATTTGCATCACAAGTGCAGCGCTGTACCAGGTGAGCTGGTGGGCAAGTTTATTGGGAATCTCGCCAGAGAGACCAATCTACTTCGAATGTATCTAAACAAGCCAATGCACATTGGCATCCAATACTTGTATCTGAATGCCACACCCTGCAGCGTGAGTATAAATAGGCAGGTGCAGTACATATTCAGGTTTTTGCTGAGGAACCATGCCGGTGACCCGGCAGCTCAGTGGTGGCACAGTAACTGTAACAACAGGTCTTGACATCTCCATTGCATTCTTCAGGAAACAAGTGTTACATCCTAAACAGAGATGTTCCCTTTCAGTTGTCACTTTGATGGGACAGGGTTTACGCAGAGAAGGTCAGTCACTGCTGTTCCTGCACAACCCACTCAGTGAGACATGGATAACACTGGGAAAGCGTGTCCTTTTAACTGGAAATGGAACGCTGCATAAGCCACATCTTCCACAGGGAGGTTCTAAGTGAAATTTACACATAAGGACTAACCCCCATAGGACCTTATTGTGTATGAGAGTCTCTGAGGTGACTCAGATCCAGTTAGGGCGGCTACACCTTTGCAGAAATGGCAGAGAGGGCTATACCGTGGAAGAATACATATATGGGATCCCCTCAAGTCACTACATATGGGCATAGCCTACCAGTGGTTTCAAGAATACAGCTGATGAGGCCAAATGGAGGGAACTCAACAAGGTTTGCCTAATAGGGAACTTCAGCTGGGTGAAATATCACAACTGTGACACAGCAAGCCGACACTATAAGCTAGGGGCCTTGGTGCCCCTCTCCACGAGGTGAGAACACATGGGGATACCAGGTCAACACAAGGCATTTGCTACATGTTACTGACCCGTTTAATAGGGTGTGAGACACAAATGAGTATTAATGTTAGCAGGATTCCAGCCACAGCCAACAGATCACCAAGGGCAACATATATAAGTTTAAGCAAACAATTTATTTAAAAGAGAGTGAAATGAATGTAAGAGGCATTATCTTTTGGAGAGAGAGATAATGAAAAAAAAAAAAAAAAGCGAATAAAATAAAAAATATAAATGACCTAATTATAAAGATGAAAAAAATATACAAAATGAAAGACTTCCTAACTCCTAAGTAAGAAAACACATCACAAAATCAGATAAAAATAAATGGCACACCTCTCCTACACTTCAGGATTTTTTTCCTTGAGGATAAACAGAATAAATCATGAATAGAAAACACCAACAACTAAACAGTAACCACAAAACTGTTGGTGATCTGTTGACAGAAAGCTGCATCCAGAGCTCTGCACACCACAGCAGCAAATGCCAAAAAGTGAGCTCACCATGTTTTGGTAGCACCGCTGCTTTTAAAAAGTCATCCGCTTCTGGATCCACCAATCAAGTTGATAATAATTGATAATTTCCACACCGGTTTCTGAGGGGTCACCCAGATGAACAGACAATCCCTGCAGATACACTCACATACACACAAGCAAAACACACAAGAGCAAAGATGCAGAGGATCGTAACACCCCATGAGCCTCTAGAGCAGTTTCAGTGGGAGCACTGTCCAGCCTTAGAATGAACTCAAGCACTTCAACACTTACTGAACACACTCCTCTGTGAGGCATGCTGTCTGTTCAACCTAATCGAGTACCATCCCAAGAAAAGAGATCCTCTGCACAGGGGAGAGGTGACTGAGCACCAGGTCCTTGTGTTTGGGTATCAACTGGGGTCTCCGCATTTATCAAGCCCTCCTGAGAATTACTCTCAAGAACGCTGCAAGAATTGACTTAAGTGTAATAAAAATATTCAGAGCTGCGGCTCATCCCCACTCCCCTGGCTTCCTTCATCCCCTCAGCTCCAATTCCTGCGTCCCTTCTGTCACTCTGGTTCACCACAGCCTCACGGATCCCACACCTCTTGCAATGGTCTCTGTTCTGCCGCCCCCTCCGGAGTCCATCCTCCCACGGAACACCTACTCGCCAGTTGCCACCCATTTCCCCCCACTGTTGTTCCATAGTGCGAGCACGCTGTGTGGCAGGGGAGGGGGAAGTAAATACCACGCCTCTGGACTCATTATGTTGATTTCCCTCCATGTGTTCCGCGGTCCCGTTGGTGTGTCATTTCTGACAGCAAGACAGTTATTATTATTATTATTATCCATCAAATATAGGCACCCTATCTTAAGTGATCGCCTTGTGAAGAGCAGCTTTAAAAAACTTGCCAGTGCATTTTGGTGAGTAAGGGGTTTAGCTCTGATGGCTGTGTAGAATGTAACCCTTGCCAGGCGTGTGCAGTGTAAAAAGGGAGAGATTTATTCATGATATTACAGTGTAAGGTAGATTACTGGTGCTTAGGTGTATTTGAAACGCAATATTGCTAGACTGAAGTCAGTTATGATGTTCTTTGGTAATGTAAATATAATTTGCTCATTTTCTGTTTGAATAACTGAGGGAAATGTAACTGTTTGATTAGCATCGTCAAACATTTCAAAACATTCTTCCTCTCCTGAAGGTTGCTCCGTCTCTCTCTCATAGCGCCATCTGAAGCCTGTACTGTGGCAACTCCTAACCACTTGAGAGACCTCTCGAGCTGTCTTAAATAACTGGGAGATGCAAGTGAGTTCTTAGCTTTAAAAATTTAATAACTTGATTTTATACTTAAGTTTCAAAGTAGGAGTAAGTTAATGAATTCTCAGCACTTAAGACTAAAATGGCACTTTGAAGCTTGATCATCTGGGCCTGATCTTGTATTTAATGCCAGTATGGGCTAGTCGTTCAGATAGTTGAGGATGCAAATGCTGTGTTCTCTCAGGAGAACAGGGCTGCCCTAAGAGGATTTTTTAATGCAGGCGTGGGAAGACAGCTTTCACTGAGGTTCCTGCCTATGTGTCTGAGGCTGATTATTTTCCGACAGTTATCTAGGTCTTTAAGATTAAAAATAAGTTGTTTCTTACATCCCATGAACTCATTTACAAAGCTGAAAGGGGGATCAGGCCTTTGCTTTGCTGGTCCAATGCTTTGGAATAGCCAACCATCTAACATAGAAATATTACATCCATAAATGTTTTTTCAAAGCATGGGTTAAAAAATATTTCAATGTCATTAGCTTTAAAGAGGAGTTGGGCTAGTATCTGTTTTTATTTGTATTGTTTGTGTTTTATTTGTATTGTATGTAGCTGCATGTTGATTGTACAGCACTTTGGTCAGGTTGCATGGAGTTACATTTAATTAAAGAGTGAATGAATGAATGAACTATTAGTGTTTGCTAGTAACACTGAATAAAACAAAATCACATCTAATGATTTTAAAGGATATTTANTGATCTTGTGACTGTGCCAGTATGAGCTAGTCGTTCAGATAGTTGAGGATGCAAATGCTGTGTTCTATCAGGAGAACAAGGGCTGCCTCAATGATTTTTATGCAGACGTGGGAAGACAGCTTTCACTGAGGTTCCTGCTTATGTGTCTGAGCTGATTATTTTCCGACAGTTATCTAGGTCTTTAAGATTAAAAAATAAGTTGTTTCTTACTGTCCCATGAACTCATTTAAAGCTGAAAGGGGATCAGGGCTTGCTTTAGCTGGTCCAAGGCTTTGGAATAGCCAACCATCTAACATAGAGATATTACATCCATAAATGTTTTCAAAGCATGGGTTAAAAAATATTTCTTGTCATTAGCTTTAAAGGAGTTGGGCTAGTATCTGTTTTTATTTGTATTGTTTGTGTTTTATTTGTATTGTATGTAGCTGCATGTTGATTGTACAGCACTTTGGTCTGCAGGTGCATTTGTAAGGTGCATTTTAATTAAAAGGAATGAATGAATGAATGAATGAATGAATGAGGTGAACTGGATGCCCTTGAAACTTGGGTACGCCGGGGGAACTGAATCGTGTAGCTGTGTCTGATGGAGCCAGCAAGACGGGCTGGGAAGTATTACCCAGGCTCCCAGAAACTGTACAAGCGAAACCCAGTGGACCTGGCTCCGTGACAGCCAAGAACGGGGTCTGGGTGTGTGGTACAACACCTACCTGAATCTTTGGATGGGCAGAGGGTATGTGAGAAGGCCTGATTGTGTCCTCGACTTGCCCACTGCTGCCTGGTGGTGATGGAGAATGATGGAAGTGCTCTGGATTCACACCATTCACCACCTCTGAACCCCTTTGGCACCCTGAGGAAACTGCTCTTTTGTAGAAAATTTGGGTACCAAACGAACAAAAGAAAAACAACAACAACAAAAATTCCAGGGGAGGGAATTGTGTGATCACTATCACCCGAAGAGCTGTTTCCTCCATCTCTGGGTCACCCGTCTCAGGGCCTCTTACTTTTACGCTTGTCGCCAGGTTTGGCGGGGACCTGGACAGGCTGGGTGGCCTGCCTACAACATTGTGTTCTAAACTGCCAGTATGGATGGTGATGTGGGGAGGCTGGGGTGTGCTTTGTGTTCTAAACTGCCAATAGGCCTGGACAGGTGGGGCGACTGCCCTGTGCTTGGCTCCAGCAGCTGTCTGCCGGGGCAGGATGTGTTTAATTGTCTCCGTCTGCATCTGTGCAGCCAAGAACTGCTGGGCAAAGGTTTCGACTGTGTCACCAAAAAGACTTGTCTGGGACACAGGGAAATTCAAAATACTGATTTTGTCCGCATCCTTCATGTCAGCCAGACACAGCCAGAGATGGCGTTCCTGGACCACAAGCGTTGACATTGCATGACCCAGCAAACACGCAGTGACCTTCGTCTCCCGAAGCATGAGGTCAGTTGCATCCAGCCTCGAGGGCTCAGGATGCAGTGGAGGTTGCCACTCAAGCTCAACCCTCTTAGCAAAGTATAACCGTCATCCCCAGAGAGATTAGGCTCACCCACCCATGCCCATAGCCAGAGCTGGGTAGATTACTTATGAATTGTAATCAGTTACTGATTACAGATTACCATGACAAATTGTAGTCATAATATAAGCTCCTTAATTACACATTTTGTGTAACGTAATCTGAGGACGTGTGGGATTAACTTGAATTACGGTTGGCTAACCCTTATTTTGATAGCATATATATTGAATTATCGATCTTGTACGATTTTTACATGACAAAAAAAAAAAAAAAATATATATATTATATATATATATCATCTATCTATATATATATATATAAATATCTATATATATATGTCCCCAAATATATTGCTTCACCAACAAGGGCCACAATGCTTCTTTTCAAATGCAATGTGACAGTTAATGACTTAAAAAACTACTAACACTAATGTACTTTCGATTAATGTTTATGGCTAGTCAACACTGAATACAACAAAATCACACGAATGAATTTTAAAGATATTTACTGATACTTAATACATGCGATAAACACTACATGAACAAAACTCCATATTGACAAAACAGGAATGTCCCAGCAATATTACTGCCAGGGTCAAATTTTATCGAATAAAACACGAGACGTGTATATATGTATCAGTGAAAAACATCAACCAAAATAGCTCATTGCAAACAGATTTGAAAAAGACTAAAGCACCAGCAATAGAATTTCAATTCCATCCAAACCTTTTACGTGCATAGTAACAGATGAGAAGACAAACAAGTATTCCAAAACTGACTAATAAAAAGAACATGAACTCACAACAAACATTGCATAGACAGTGGTCCGGACAGTATTCAGACCCCCCCTTTAAATTTCTTCACTCTTGTGTTATAGTGCAGACATTTGCTCCTTTAAGTTCTGTTTTTTCCTCATAATGTACGACACAGCACGCCATTGCAGAAAAACCAGAATTGTTGACATTTTTGCACATTTAATAAAAAGAAAACTGAAATATCACATGCGGCCTAATATTCATTCCTTTGCTCAGTATTTCTTCGAAGCACCCTGTTGATCTATCAGCCATGAGTCTTTTTGGGACGATGCAACAAAGTGTTTCACACCTGGATTTGGGATCCTCTGCCATTCGTCTGCAGTCCTCTCCAGGTTCTGTCGGTTGATGGTAATGAGGGTGGTAAAGCCATTTTCAGTCTCTCCAGAGATTGCTCCCTTGGGTTTGGAGTCAGGGCTCGGGTGGGCCCTTCAAGAACAGTCACGAGTTGTAGTAGAAGCCCCTCCTTGTTATTTTAGCTGTGTGCTTAGAGGTCATTGCCTTGTTGGAAGATGAACCTTCGGCTCAGTCTGAGGTTCTGAGCACTCTGGAGAAGTTTTTTGTCCAGGATATCCCTGTACTTGGCCGCATTCATCTTTCCCTCGATTGCAACCAGTTGTNACTGTATATATATTAAAGACCATATCTAAGTTAAATATTTCATCTCAAAACACTTGACGTGCATAAGNACAGCATGATGCTGCCACCAGCATGCTTCACTGTTGGGAGTGTATTGGACAGGTGATGAGCAGTGTCTGGTTTTCTCCACACATACCGCTTAGAATTAAGGCCAAGTTACAAAAAATATATTAAAGAACATATTAAAGGCTGTGTTCCCCTTCATTTTCCATTATCTTGTTACTGATTTCTTCTGAGCGCGATTCTGACATCCCTCCCCCTCTCCGCCGGAAAAACTTGAAGAATCACGAACGTATATATGAGTTTTGAGTTTTGGAATCTGATTACGTAATCCAGATTACATGTAATCCGTTACTACCCAGCTCTGCCCATAGCCAGCCATGAGGTCGCCGAGGTCCGGACCTCTGTAAATTTTTCATGTTTAAAAATAAAATTTGTTCTGTGAGTGACTAATTTGCTGTTTAAAACCACATATGACTGTATGCATGTATAATTCAGTTTATACAGTCTGCAAGCATTTTTATCGTCAGTGGTATGAAAATGATTGCTGCGAGACACTGGCGGAGTGAACAAGAGACTTGAGAGAATAGTGAGTGAGGGCGTGGGCACAGCCAGTGTTGCCAGATCCAGCTACAATAAGCATCTTTGGACTTGTGTTTTTCACTTAATTTGACACATTAGAAAGTATAAAGTGGGAAGTGCCGTTTAGGGTTAGCAAAATTTTTATCTTATCTTATTTACAAAAGATTAGAACTAATTCCAGTTTATTTTTATTTATTTATTATTTGTCTTTAGTTTGTTTTAATAGCGATATCTTGCAGCACTGCACCAAAATAAAAATAAAAAAGCCCAAGGACAGGTTATTGCTGACAGGATTCCACATTCAATAAGGCAAACAAAAGAAAATATCATAAAATTACCTGTAAAAAACAGTAGAAGGTAACACTAGTACACAGATATGTAGAACAATTAGAATACAGAATGAAATGAAATAGGCTGTGCAAACACTAGGCATACTATTTCCTTAAGTATAGTAGTTAATTTTTCACAAAGTCATGATAAAAACGAGTTATCATCTATATAGCAATGGTTATTAATGACAACTATAATATAATAATATGTTGCATGAATATTAAACAGCTGATTAAATTTTCCACCCCTAACCTATAGTAGAGTATTAATAAATGTTGTTGCAAATAATATGGTATAATTTAACAATGTTCATCCCTCCAAAACAGAGAAAACATCTTTCACATACATCTACGCATTTATTCACATATAAACATTGATCAAATTACATACAGCACATAATTAGCTCAAACGTGAGTGTGTCACATTTAAAAACAAATTTATATTCTATAATATTTTATTCCTGTATTTTCTTACTTATTACCTGGAGATTACTTGAAAAACACACATAAAGTGAAGTGACATGACATACAGCCAAGTATGGTTGACCCATACTCAGAATTCGTGCTCTGCATTTAACCCATCCAAAGTGCACACACACACAGCAGTGAACACACACACACCCGGAGCAGTGGGCAGCCATTTATGCTGTGGTGCCCGGGGAGCAGTTGGAGGTTCGGTGCCTTGCTCAAGGGCACCTCAGTCGTGGTATAACCAGCCCAAGACTCGAACCCACAACCTTAGGGTTAGGAGTCAAACTCTCTAACCATTAGGCCACGACTTGGGAGCTGTTTGGTGTTATGTGCATCCCAAGACTCGCCGGTTTGGACTTTCAGCATGAGAGAGCCATCCGACGAGTATGAATGAAAAATTCACTGCAGGAGAGTTTAGCATTTAAATGTTCACATTGTTTTGGATACGAATAAAATGTCATGCATAGATTATCTTGTCTCTTTGCATTTAAATATAGATCCACGAACACTAGTCCATGAAAACCTCTACAGTCATGGCCAAAAGTTTTAGCTTTTCAAAGTTTGCTGCTTAAGCTGTTGTGGTGTTAATTCACATTGTTTCTAGATTATTGTGAAGAGTGATCAGATGCAGTTTAAATAACTGCTAAAAACTTAATTGGCCAACAAATGAACTTTTTTCTTAGTTTTTTTATCCTGACACAAAATGACCAGCTAACATTAATTGACTAATCATATCAGCAGCACATGTGAAAGTGTGAATGAGTACTAGTCAGGTAAAATCACAATCATACTAATTAGATTGTAAGAGCAGGCTGACTGCTATAAAAGGAGAGAAGAAGCACTTCAAATCATTGTGTTCTTGTTAGCAATGGTTACCTCCAAAGAAATGCATGCTGCCATCATCGCTTTGCATCAAAATGGCCTCGCATGCAAGTAAATTGCTACAAAGAATATTGCACCTGAAGGAACCATTTACCGGATCATCGAGAACTTCAAGGAGAGCGGTTCCACTGCAGTGAAAAAGTCTTCAGGACGTCCCAGAGTGGGACATCTGGAAAATCAATTGTTCGGAGAAGAAAGGGTGAGTGCTACTATGAGTCCTGTGACGTGCCAACAGTGAAGGATCCTGACACCATCCATGTGGGTTGCTTTTCAACCAAGGGAGAGGTCTTTCTCATAATTCTGCCCAAAAACACTGCCATGAAATGGTATCAAAACATCCTGCAAGAGTGACTTCTTCCTATAATCCATGAGCAATTTGATGATGATCTGTGCATTTTATGTCATTATATTGAAATTTTGGATCCGCGACCAAGCAACTCTCCGGATCTCAATCCCATAGAGAACCTGCAGTCAGTCCTCAAAAAACGAGGACAAGCAGAAGCCCAATAAATCAGGACAACCCCCGAGAACTAATATGGCAAGAAAAGATCGCCATTAGTCAGGATTTGGGGACAGAAGCTAACATCCAGCTTGTTTCGTATAAAATTGCAGGAGGTTGTTATGAAGAAACAAAAGGTCAACACTGTAAATATTGACTCATTATATATTTTTTTGCCAATCAAAGCCTTTAAAACGTGATACATGCTCATCACAGTTTTTTTCTAGTATACCATAGAAACATGTAGGAAAAAAATTATCAACAAATATTGAAGCAGGAAACTTTAAAAAACTGTGCATGACAGAAATGATGAAAGATGTTTATTCTTGTTGTCCAAAGATGGATAAATCTTATGCGGGTTTGGAAACTGACACGAGGGTGAGTAAAAGATTTTTTCAGAATTTTCAGTTTTGGCGTGAATTATCATTTTGAGTTTCTGTCTCGGCTCTGGTCCTTCTTTCATATTCTGTGTAATGAATGAGGTGGATCAGGACATATGGAGACATTTGTTATATTTAACAAATAGTGGACAATACCCCTCCCCAAAATGCAAAACATGTGGTAGAGAAGACCAGGCCTTTGGTTACCATGGTAACAAAGACACACATCAAGAAAAGATTGTTTTACAACTCTAAATTAACTTTGAAACAAATGTACCCTTGTACTATACAGTCCATCCTAATTCTATCTCACTCTAGATATAACCACTTGAGATATGTAGGAACATGTACCCAATTTTCCCATCTCATTATTTTTCCTCTTATAGGCGGTTTCCTCATGGTACTGATACAAACTTTGAAATGAATATTTTAGAATTGCATGTACCATTATTAACAGAGGTCACAGGTATGCTATGTTTGGTATCTTTCACTGCATTTTTTAATGATCTAAATGTTCATGTGTATTATATGTTGGTACCTATGGAAGGTATTAATGTTACCAGAATCTTTAATATTAGTTTTTCATCAAACATCCAATCAAAGACCATATGTGAAACATATGCCTGAGGACAAAAGGTTGTAAACCTTCCCTCCAAGAAAACTACCATTCCTCATTGGCTCCTCGGGTCCTGAGGGTTGACTTTGTCACCCTTATGGTGCTACGATCACCAGATCAGAGAAGTTTTTTTGGGAGATGCAGAAACTCAGGGGCAGGTAGAATACAAGGGTCCTCAAGAACCCAACCCTAAAGCTTGTGCCAGGCTTTCAGCCTAGTCTTTCCCTTCAGGATCATCTGACTCAAACTTGTTCTTTTCCATCGCCAACTTCAGCAAAGATCAGCAGCTTAAGCCAACAGATTGCATCAGGACTCAGCACTTTCAGACCAGACAAGGCGTGCAAGTATCAAACTTAGTCTTATTAATCTTTATAATTGATACATTAAGTATAACAAAGGTGTGTTTGAACTAAGAAACTGATGTTTCCTTCAGGCTGTAGATCTGCTGAATATCGAATTGTATCATAGCTTCATGTCTTTATTTCTCTTCTCTTTACTGCTTAAACTTTAAGCATGATCAAAAAATGTAGTTTGCTGTGTGTGGCTGGCTAAAGTAGACATCATTTCTGCCTTCAAAGTGATGCCTATCCACCCAGTTTCATGGCATTTATTTGGGATCCGCTGGCATGGGAGGTTTTATTTCTCAGTATGTCTAACCTCCGGATGCAAAAGTAGTCCAAAAATTTTCGACATGTTATCAGAAGCAATCTGCTGGATTCTGTCTAACAACAATTCAATTCCTCACTTCATCCTCCTGCTCGACAACTTTCTTATCATATCTCCTCCCGATGCCATCCCAGCCGAAAACATCACAACAGTCCAAAGAATTTTCGCGGAGCTAGGAATTCCCATCGCGCAGGAGAAATCTTTAGGACCAACCCAGTTCATCAAGTTTCTGGGCATTAACATGGATTCCAGGCTTCGCTGCCAAAGGAAAAAAAAATAGAATAATCCTAGTGGTTCCTTCCTTCGCAGATGGCCAAAATTGCTACAAACATAATCTCCTATCCTTGCTCGGTCACCTTAACTTCACAATGCGCATAATCCCCCAAGGCCGCTCCATCATCTCTCATCTCCTCCCACTCACATCTTCCATGCATGCCTTAAATAAATCAGGCATGTCATAATGAACTCAGTTTATGGAAACCCCCCCCACCCAGATGCTCAACTCTCCCTTCAGTCGCAGTGTGAGTCCTTCGTCTGTCGTTCTGAGTTATGCTGCATATACGGCAGCGGACAGGACTTCAGGCATTTTGGCATTTCCTTCTGCCCAGTCTTCCTCCAGACTCTGGCACCTTGATTTCCGAATGACATGCAAAATTTGCTTTCATCCGAAAAAAGTACTTTGGACCACTGAGCAACAGTCCAGTGCTGCTTCTCTGTAGCCCTGGTCAGGCGCTTTTGCCGCTGTTTCTGGTTCAAAAGCACACGCCTGTGCACGGTGGCTCTGGATGTTTCTACTCCAGACTCAGTCCACTGCTTCCGCAGGTCCCCCAAGGTCTGGAATCGGTCCTTCTCCACAATCTTCCTCAGGGTCCGGTCACCTCTTCTCGTGCAGCGTTTTTTGCCACACTTTTTTTCTTCCCACAGACTTCCCACTGAGGTGCCTTGATACAGCACTCTGGGAACAGCCTATTCGTTCAGAAATTTCTTTCTGTGTCTTACCCTCTCGCTTGAGGGTGTCAATGATGGCCTTCTGGACAGCAGTCAGGTCGGCAGTCTTACCCATGATTGCGGTTTTGAGTAATGAACCAGGCTGGGAGTTTTTAAAAGCCTCAGGAATCTTTTGCAGGTGTTTAGAGTTAATTAGTTGATTCAGATGATTAGGTTAATAGCTCGTTTAGAGAACCTTTTCATGATATGCTAATTTTTTGAGATAGGAATTTTGGGTTTTCATGAGCTGTATGCCAAAATCATCAGTATTAAAACAATAAAAGACCTGAAATATTTCAGTTGGTGTGCAATGAATCTAAAATATATGAAAGTTAAATTTTTATCATTACATTATGGAGAATAATGAACTTTTTCACAATATGCTAATTTTTTGAGAAGGACCTGTATAAGGGTGAACTCGTGAAATTATGTTTTATTAACAAGTAGCATGATCAGTTAATCAGCCAATTTGGCACAGGTGTAACCTGTTCAGCTAATCATCCTAACTACCACAATACGTGTATATATACACAGCCTACTTACCTCTATTCTACAACAGTTTTCGGGCATACCCCAACTCCTCACTCTTAATCCATTCTCATCCCATACCAGGAGATAGAGAGTTCTTCTGGGTTTGGGCTATATTCTGGGCTCTGAGCACTCCCCCAAGAGGACAGCATGCCAAAATATGCTTACTATTTACTCAATCAGATATATGTATATTGAACCTATGAAAAAAAACTGTTTGGCAACCCAAAAGCAAGCTTTGATTTTGTATACTATCAATATAGTTATTTTTTACTGTGTATTCTTGGTGAGAACATGCTGCATACTTGGATGTGGTAGAGAAGCTTCACATCATGGTGTCAGGACAACTGTCTCTCTATGAATGTGAGTAAAACTAAAGAACTGATTGTGGACTTCAAGGCAGATGCCTTGTAGCCCTACCTCCTCTTATGATCAGTGGAACCCCATTGGAGACCCCATGGAGAGGGTAGGCAGTTTCAAATACCTTGGTGGGAGACTTAGGAGGAGTTTCTTCCCCCAGGCCACATCAGGCTCCTAAACTCAAAAACCAGCCTCTTAACCTCTCCATATCTCCCCTTAATAATCCCACCCCTAATCAGTAAGATATTCAATATTCTCTCTACCTCATATTATCATATTGACAGTGTCACAACCTGTTTGCACATTCGCATGCTCTGTACATTCATGTGTATCTCTTAATATTTAAGACTACACGGTATAATGCACATATGCACATTCACCTCTTGTACATTCCTGTGTATCTTAATATTTAAGATTACAGTATACTTTCATGCACATTTTATTTTCTATTCTATATTTAATTCTACAGTATACTTCATTAATTATATTTTATTCTTATATTTTTATTGTTTACTTTTATTTTATTTTTTTCATACCTATATTTATGTATATTTTCCTCTGTGTTGTATTCTTTAATAATGCAAACTGTCCACAGGAGCAGAACTGTGACTCACTGCTGCTTATATATTCTCTATATAATCATTATGTATGTGATGATAAAATCTTGAATCATAAAGGGGTCACATGTTGTTCTAAAATAACATTATTTTGTATATTTGGTGTAATAAAATGTTTTTTTTTTTTTTTTTTATTTTTTTTTTTTTTTTTTTTTTTTTTGCAGTTTAAGGTTCAAAAACACATTACTTTCCATATACTGTACATTATTGTTTCTCCTCTATGCCCGACTGTCTAAAAACGCGTAGATTTTTACAAAGCTCATTGTTCTGGAAAGTGAGGTGTACACTGATGGGCCAGCTATCCAGTGCATTGTGACTATTGGCTGAATGTCTCAAGTATGTGACAGAAAAGAAAGGCTGTAACCATGTCTTAAATATTTGGCGGGACCAACTTATATATATGAAAAAAATATTTAGGAGCACCAGTGCAACTGACCCTTTGATTAGCATATTTGTGTTTTCAATCAGGGGAGAGTCTATGGTTTCTACTTAAAATGTGTGTGTGTTTTTGCACTTGTATTACCTGAGTAATGGAACTTTGTGAGATGCGATGAACTATGGAGAGTGGCTGCTTGTATTGATTATTAAGGAGTTTGCAGTGTGATATTGATTTAAAACAACAATTCAATAAATAAAGAAATATTAAGTGACTTTATCTGACTATAACACTATTGCCTGATTTTGCTTCCTTTTTTGTCTAAAATAGTTTGAAACAAAGTCAGCTTGAGAGCAGCTCTGTGGATCTCCAAAAGCAAACACAGTGATGTTGTTTATGAAAGAACATAAGGTTTTTTTTAAACAAGTTGGTGATTCATGATTACCAATTTATAACTGCTTTCATTCCTTCTGCTACCTACTTACTGGCTTGGTTTTAGTTTAATTTTTTAAAGTAGCTCATAATTCCAGTTATTTCAATCATTGGATATTTCTATTTTAAAATTGTTATATTTAAAACATTAATCTCAACATAAATTTATGAATTTAATTGCCCTTATGCCACCTCTGAGTCACACTAAACGTCTGAAAATACATCCACTTTTGTCTTCTTCTGTGCCACCTAACGGTAGCTCGCTAAATAAGCTTGCTAATACTGTTTTCATATGATTTAGAATTTATTCTTACTTGTTCTTTATTCTATTGTTTTTTAATTGTAAAATTTTAAAATGCTTAAAAATATTTGATTTTGATATGAAAGCTGATATTTGTAATACTAAAAGTACAAAAATGCCATTACAGAGGTAAAATGCCTGTAAATCATTTAGGAGTCGAATATCACCTCGTAATGTCAAGGCTATTTTATCCATGCCTTTATTATGATAAAATAGCTTCTAGACTTTACTAGGCAAAACTAGGTGTTTCTTAAATTAACTAAACAGAAACAAAACAGATAATTCTACACACACAATTTTTATTCTCTCTCTCTCAAAATGGCCATATTTAAGAGGGGAATATGTAGTTTGCATCACTTATAGCGGTCATTTAACATTCATATGGTAAAACACTTGACTAGTAATATTAAATGGCTTGCAGCTTCCATCTCACCTTGCTCTCTTTCACCATTAAACTGACACTTCGCGACTGGAATTCACACTCTGCTTCTGTTAATGTTAACCCCGCCTACTTTGGTCAACTCAATTATTGTGACATTGACGCATGCTGTTAGACAGATGGGCAGGCTGAAAATTTAACTTTTAAACATTTTGTCATCCTAAAAAACAGACTGGCAGCGGATCAGTGCAAGAGTTTCAAATGTTGGGGGGGGACAGATTGGCCTTTTCTAATTATTGGTGGGGAACTTGTCCTCATCAATGTCTATGGTGGTTACGGCCCTGCGGAAATGTTACGCCCCTTACCATACTGTTTTGACATGTGCGTGACAAGAAAAAAAAAAAAGAAGAGAAAAAAAAAACAATAAAACCCATTACAAACGAGGCATTTGTTGCATCCAGTGGGGACATAATTACTAATTATAATGACTAATATTTTATTTTTAAAAAATGTTGTGTTAGCGTGATCATGCTGCATAAACATAAAACCACATCTGCATTGTGATTGGAGAAAAAACAAACAACAAGCTCTACTCTACACTGCTCAAAACGTTTGAATCATCAGTGGCAAGCTCTTTAAATATGTAAAACGTGCTTTACAGGCTGTTAGTCAGAAGCGCCAGACTGTCCTTTTGCAAAGTTGGAATTGCCCCACTTTATGTAAACAGACACCAGCATTGTAGGCTACTCTCCCAGGAAACAGTCCTTGTCCTCCGTAAAATGCATTGCACACATCTAAATATTTGGGTTGAACTGTTCTGGAACAGTCTTGTAGTTCCTAATTTAACCACTGATTTCTAGATGTGTCTCTCTTTGGAAGGGCAAACAAAGTAGTTTCTGCTTTCACAATGAAAAACACAGCATCTCCATGACATGGCAGAAAAGCGGTAACATCTAGAATAAAAGTTACGCTCTTCTTTCTTTGTGTGAACATTTGGACTGTGTTATACAAGTCTTCCCACATCGTGATGTAGACATGTGGGGAGTATGTTAGAATGAGCCGCTTTTAGGTAGGCATGGTTGAATATAAACTTTTAAAAAGAATATCTCTTTGGTTTGAGACTTTAGCAGATCTTCTTTATGCACCAAGAGCTTGTATCTGTCCACGATCATTAGTTGGAGTGCCTATGAACTTCAGTAGAGGGCACTCCACTCCGGTTCATTCACCCATCAACCACCAGATTTCACTTGGACACTGAGTACCTCTCATACTGTTGCACCACACACCTGACTACATTCCCCATGAGTCACTGCATCACAATCACCTTGCCACACCTGCACCTCATTCATCAGCCAATTTCCTTGCCACACCTGCACCTCATTTACACACACATAAAAGCAGGACAATCACTCTCACTCACTGCGAAGTCTTGTTTAGCCAGTCTAGCATTTCTGAGCGGTTTCCCTTGTGTTTGTTTTTCCCCGTGTCTGATCTTGGATTGTGTATTTCGACTCTGATTCTCTGCTGCCTGCCCTGATCTCTGCTTGGTTCTGTTTTCGATTCTGGTTGCCCCTAATATACATGACGCCATTCTTGATTTCTGCCTGTCTGACCATTCTTTGAATAAAGTTCTGCACATGGATCCGAATGCCTCTGACTCCCTGTTACAGAAGACTTCGCCATACCAGCGGATCCAGCAGTCCGGGTATCCCCTTGCCACTGAGGTATCTGTTCCGGTTTCAATGTCAGCCTATCACCAATCCAGCCTAACCACAGATCCAGTCGACCAGCTGTTAAAGTCTAAGGTCAGGAGATCCCTGGTCGACTATGTTCAACAGTTCTGTGAATTGGTATATATCGAGTTCCTCTAGACGAGCGAAGTCTTGCTTTAAGGATTTATTCAGTTTTGGACCCAATGAAGTCAGAAGTAAAACCATGGTTACCTAGGAGGGGAGTCTAATGGCAGCTTAAGGGACATAATGGACTTTTGCACTCTTGTTATGTGGTTCTCCTTTCACTGTGGGAGAGGCAGAGGACTTTAAAGCCCCAAAATCACTGCACAAGATGGTCAGCCAACCCAGCCGGGTCTCTACAAGACTTGGTCAGCCCAGCGGCAGCTACCTGCACAAGATGGCCGCCAGTGGCAGCTTTCACTGCACAAGATGGCCCGCCAGCCAAGCGAGCCATGCACAAAAATTCTCACCCCAGCGCCAGCTTAACAGGATGCATAGCCTCAGTTGACTTTCCAGAGTCAAGTCAGGTCACCACTAACACCCAAGAGTCAAGTGAAACAAGTTAAACTTCATAATTCTAGCCAGGTCACCATTACTGATCAGGTCCCTGTTGAGTTCCCCGGAGTCTATCCCAGATCACCGCTGACCATCCAGAGTCAGGTCACCGCTCCACCGTCCAGAACAAGGTCAAGTCACCACTAACACCCAAGAGTCAAGTGAAACAATAGTTAAACTTCATGAGTCTAGTCAGGTCACCGTTGATCAGGTCCCTGTTGATATCCCGGAGTCTAGTCAGGTCACCGCTGACCGTCCAGAGTCAGGTTAAGTCACCAGTAACACCTATGAGTCAAGTAAAAGAACAATTAAACTTCATGAGTCTAGTCCGGTCACCGTTGATCAGATCCCCTGTTGATATCCCGAGGTCTAGTCAAGTCACCGCTGACCATCCAGAGTCAGGTCAAGTCTCCGCTGACCGTCCAGAGTCAGGGTCAAAGTCACCATTAACACCCATGAGTCAAGTAAAAAGAACAATTAAACTTCATGAGTCTAGTCAGGTCTCAGGGCTGACCGTCAGAGTCAGGTCAAGTCTCCGTTGATCTGTCCAGAGTCAGGTCAAGTCACCAGTTGACACTCATGAGTCAAGTCAAACCACAGTTGATTTTCATGAGCAAGGTCAAGTCACAGTCGATCTTCACGAGCAAGGTCAGGTCACAGTCGATCTTCATGAGCAAGGTCAGGTCACAGTCGATCTTCGGGAACCAAGTCAGGTCACAGTCGATCTTCGGGAACCAAGTCAGGTCACCGTCGATCTTAGGGGAACCAAGTCAGGTCACAGTCGAGTCTTCGGGGAACCAAGTCAGGGTCGATCGATCTTCGGGAACCAAGTCAGGTCATTAGATCTTGAGAGGGAACCAAGTCAGGTCACCGTCGATCTTCGGGAACAAAGTCAGGTCACCGTCGATCTTAGGGGAACCAAGTCAGGTCACCGTCGATCTTCGGGAACCAAGTCAGGTCACCAACGATCTTCATGAGCACAGTCAAGTCACAGTTGATCTTCATTAACTAAGTCAAGTCACAGTTGATCTTCATTAACTAAGTCAAATCACCACGGATCTACCAGAGCCTCGTCACATCTCAGCCGAACTCCCAGAGCCCTCGTCATGTCTCAACCACACTTCCAGTGCCCTGTAAGATCTCAGCCCGAACTTCCAGAGCTCTCGTCCTATCCTGTCACGGCCATGGAGGCCGTCCTATGAGCTCTCATTCATTCCGGTCATTGCTCTGAGGCCACCCCACCAACTCTCTGTGTGTGTCCTGTCGCAGCCACGGAGGTCCTCCATGAACACACCGCCTGCCCTGTCATGACCACGGAGGGCCAGCTACCATCTCATCATGGCCAGGGAGGCCGCCATTAACCTGTTTATGTTTTCTGTTTCAGTCCCACCTGACCAGACTTGCTCTCCCCTGTGCCATCGACTCCACTGCGGTGGTCGTCTGCTCTGGCCCTGGTGGGCTTCTGTCCCCCTCTTCTCAGCTGTGGTGGTCATCTGCTCCGCCCTGGTGGGCTTCTGTCCCCTCTTCTCAACTGTGGTGGTCCTCTGCTCCCCGCTCTGGTGGGCTCCCACGCGCCACCTGCTCTGCCTTGGTGGACCCCTGTTCCCGAGTTAAGCCCGCTCGTTCCCGAGTTAGGCCCCACGGGGCTCCCCTGTTCCCGAGTTAAGCCCACGTCGGGGCCTGTTGGCCCCTGTTTCCCATGTCAGGGCCCAGGAAACCCTACGGCGGGTCCCTGTTTCCCATGTCAGGCCCAGGAAGGGCCCCTGTTTCCGAGGTCAGGTCCAGGAAGGGCCCCGTCAGGTCCAGGAAGGGCCCCTGTTTCCGAGGTCAGGCCCAGGAAGGGCTCCAGTTCCGCCTGCTCTGCCCCGTCCCGGCCACTGCACTTCCAGATGGACCTGGCCCTCCATCCCTCCCCCTGTCCTCCGCCTCCACTCCACCCAGCCTCTCCTAGATTGTTTTGAGCTGGCCTGGAAGCCGCTCCTTTGGGGGGGGCTATGTCACGATCATTAGTTGGAGTGCCCATGAACTTCAGTAGAGGGCACTCCACTCAGGACCATTCCGCCCATCAACCACCAGATTTCACTTGGACACTTGCACCTCTCATACTGTTGCACCACACCCGAACTACATTCCCCCAATGAGTCACTGCATCACAATCACCTTGCCACACACCTGCACCAATTTCCATGCCACTGCATCAGCATCAGCCAATTTCCTTGCCACACCTGCACCTCATTTACACACACATAAAAGCAGCACAATCACTCTCACTCACTGCAAAGTCTTGTTTAGCCAGTCTAGCATTTCCAAGCATTTTCCCTTGTGTTTGTTTTTCCCGTGTCTGATCTTGGATTGTGTATTTCGACTCTGATTCTCTGCTGCCTGCCCCGATCTCTGCTTGGTTCTGTTTTTGATTCTAGTTGCCCCTAATATACCTGACGCCATTCCTGATTTCTGCCTGTCTGACCATTCTTTGAATAAAGTTCTGCACATGGATCCGAACACCTCTGACTCCCTGTTACAGAATCACTCCAAAGAGAAAGGAAAAATTTAAATTGCATTATATGACCCCTTTAAAACCAATAAAACTATAAACCCCACTTTAGTGGTATTTAAATCATACAAGTTTTTCATGACTTTTGCTTTTGTACATAAACCTAATGAATGAATAGTTCATCTGAGGAATATTAAATCTAATCCACTTTTTCTGCAGTAAAGTAAACAAATACTTACCGGTATTTTTTTTTTAATTACATGCCTATATTTATCTATATGTAGGTGACAGTTGTCACAGACGTAGAGCAGAGATAGGCACTGAATGAAGAAGATGCAAAAATCCAAGGTCCTTTATTTAAATTCACCAACATAAATGCAGTAGATCACAGGAGAAATACTTCTACACTACTATTATGTTATGTTCTTTAATAGAAGATGATTAATTAGAGAGTAGATGACTTAAATAGAGCAACAAAACAAGCCGCACCTGAACCGAGTACTCAACCAATTAGTACCTATAGAAACTAAACAGGCAATGAACAAATGGGAGCATGAACTAATTACCAAACTAGAAAACTTCTCACATTACTAGAATAAAAAACAAGACAATAAAACAGATCCAAACAAGCACACACAAACTCAGAATGTGACAGTACATGCCCCTCCCGGAAGGCGCGTCTTCACAACATAATAATTTCACCGGGGTGGGAGGGTAGGCACCCTGGAATCGTGTTAGGTAACAGACAGATGCCCAGGGTGGAGTTGGCAGGCTAGGAAGCTTCCAGCGCAGCGCTATTTGCATGGAGCAGCAGGGAAGAGTTGGAGGCTCAGGAGACGCGGAGCAGCAGGGAAGAAGCCCAGGGTGGCGCGCCCTTGGATGGAGTCACCATGGTGGAGGCCCCTGGTAGCTCAGTGTGTCCGAGAAGATGCTAAGGGTGGTGCCAGCAGGCAGGGAAGCCTCCAGGTCGGTGATCTTGGGATGTGAAGTAATGGGTGTGTTTGTAGATGGGGTATTTTGGTGGGTGTTTGGAAGTGTGGGGGGCGATGTTGGTGCGATTTGGTATGGGTGTATCGCAGAAGACGAGGGCATCAGAACAGGGAATGGTCCCTGTGAATGTTATGGGGATGCTAGTGATAGCAATAGTGACCACAACCAGTGAGCAGAGTGAGCTTGAGATCCTGTCATCCTCTGTGGCTGAGACAAGGGACTTTGAAGCACGGGAGATACTGATGGCCTCCTTGGCTGAGATGCAGAAGACCAGAGAACAGGGAATCAGGACTGCCAATGCTCTCCTGGCTGAGTTCTGGGGCTGGAGCAGATTGTGGAGTACTTTCTGGAGCAGACTCAGGGGCTGGAGCCGACACTGGAGCGGACTCAGGGGCTGGATTCATGGAGGACCGTCTCCTTTTTCTCATTCTACTCCTTTGGGCTGAGGTTTTAACAGTCTCTGGACTAGGCTGAGATTGTCGGTGTGGATTTGTTTTGTGGGGTGGAGTGTGGTGTGGAATTGGGGTCTTTGGTTTTTTTGTTTGATTGATGTGATGAGATGTGGATTGGATACGCTGAATGCTAGTCCCTTCCACCTTGAGATGGATATGTTGGTAGTGGTGGTGGGTGAAGATGTCTGTTTTGTTTGTTTTGTTTTTAGTATTAGATTCAGAATGTTTTCCACTTGTTCCATGAGTTTTGAAAAAGTGGCCAATTGACGATTATTTACCTAGCATTGCTAAACTGCACCATTTTCAACGGGGGAAAATATCCAAATAAACTGCACCTTGACATTTTAAGTATGTGTTTGTGTGTGTGCATTTATATAAGGAGAAAGAAGTAATATAAGCGCTTGAAAATATTTGTGTACAAACAGTATATTTAATGGTCACACTGAACAATTCCAAACTACACAATGTATTCAAAATTACTACACCATTCTAAATTTCATATAAAATGCCATGGAAGTGGGAGGAGCACTCAAGTGCTCCTCCACTGTATCCAGTAGAAGATAATTTGGCTTACTACACTCTGGGACACATCAAAGCGTTCAGCAAGATCTCCTTGAAGTAAATTCAGCTTCATCATGGTCATCAGA
>NC_056578.1:44558579-44573309 GCF_018340385.1 Cyprinus carpio
TCATCATGGTCATCAGAATTTGATTCATTATGTGCAACTTAAAATTGGAAGTGTAGAATTGCTGGAGATAACATGTTCTTTAAAGACACTAAAGGGTGAAGCCCACTGTACTGAAGGAGCAGCTGCTATGGCTCCGTTTGTGCGGTCTCATGATCACCTTTCCATCATCTGTAAAACACAACACTGAAGTCAGTCAGATGCTCAGGAAAAACTGATAAATTCTCCACCCCCTATTTTAAAAAAATATATTACAAAAAAGTAGCAAAAGTATTTTGTACTAGGCACCATGGTGTTCCAGTCACAGTAGAGTAGTATTTTTATTCAATACAATCAGAGTACCTTTAAGAGATAGTTCACCCAAAAATGAACATTTTCATCATTTACTCAACCTCAAGTTGTTCTAAACCTGTATAAATTTATTTGTTCTACTGAACACAAAGGAGGGTATTTGGAATAATGTTTATATACAAACTATTCTTGGAGCCATTCACTTCCATGGTATTATTTCTTACTACTACGGAGGTGAATGGGACCCAAGATTTGCTTGGTTACAAACATTCTTCAAAATATCTTCCTTTGTGTTCAGCAGCAAATAGAAATTAATAGGTTTGGAACAACTCGAGAGTAATTTGCATTTTAGCTATCCCTCTATGTTTTCTACTGTTATCAACAACTTCAGCTTAGCACTAAATATTATTCATACCCAATAGGAGTGTCATTGATAAATAAATAGTTTAAACAATGTATTTTGTTAGAGCACATAAGTTAACAAGAAACTGTAACACACATGTTGGTGGATATATCCTTGGAGTCTTCACTGGAGCATCTTTTCTCTGGGAATGGATGATTTTCCGTGGAAAGAGCAATGAAAATTTCGGTGGTTTCTTTAAGTTTAAGGCTTTTAACCAAAGCCGACGAGCTTCTTCTCCCTTTGGAGGTGCGTGCAAATCATAGGGTGCCCCATATCCACATTCAGCTCTGGTGCGTGGATTATGTTAGACTAGTAATTGTTGACTAGTAATATGCATGGCTAAAAAAAAAAATATATATATATTATTTTATTATTATTATTATTATTTTTTTGTACATTCATATTCCATATTGTCAAATAGTTGTATCTCAGCCAAATATCATCCTATCCTAACAAATCCTTATGACACATGTACAAGTGTGTTATGACCCAGGCCTCTGTGGCTCTCTCCGACGGCCACCGGAAGGCACCCTCACCTGAGTACTAACATCTTCCTGGACTACATTACCCATATGCCCCGTATCCTTATGACACATATACAAGTCACCAGGTGTTCCTCATTTCACTCCTATATAATCTAAAGCCAAGCCCTCCTACTAATGCACGAGTCTGTTTAGCATGTCTAGCATTTCTGAGCCGCTTATCTTGGCCTGATTATCTGTGTATTACCTTAGACTGTTCTGATTCTACCGATCCTCCTCACCAGCCTATTGACCCCCCTGCTTTGTCTTTGACCTACCTGTTGTCTGCCGCACTGCCCTGATTCAAGCCTGGTAACCGACCTTGATCTCGATTGTCTCTGATATCCTTGACGCTGTGTTGTCTGACCTCTGCCTGGTACTTCTCACGCTTTCTTATTAAACATTGCACATGGATCCTCAATGTCTCTGACTGCTCGTTACAGAAGACTCTCACCAACTCAGGATCCAGCGATGTTCTTCCAGCTGTCTTCTGAGGTATCTGCTCGCTTCTGTGCTGGCCCACACATCAACAACAGCTGCAGACTCACCTCTCTCACAGAGGAGCTCGTGAGGACGCTACAAGCCCTCCATATGACCGCCCTAACAGGGAGTTCAACACCAGCTCCAGCGCTCACCAGCACCAGCGCTCACCACTCCCGTCTCGACTTACGTATCACATGGCATTCGACTCTCACTTTCCTGAAAAAGTATGACGGTTCCCCAAGCTAGTGTAAGGGCTTTTCTAATGCAATGCTACATCTGCATCAACCAGCAACCCCTCACTTACTCAACTGATGAGAGTCATGTGGCGTTCGCTGCTCGCTGCTTACCGGTAAAGCGTTGGAATGGGCTACAGCGATGTGGCAGGGTAATTGCATGTCTTTCCCCACTTACGACTGTTTCAGTCGCCAATTCCGGGATGTGTTCGAGCATTCCGCCAGTGGAAAAGAGGCAGGAGAGGAGTTAATCGTGCTACCTCAGGGTCACAGCACCGCTGCCGAATATACATTGGCCTTTCGAACCCTCGCTGCTCAGACGGGCTGGGATGACGAACCTCTTCGGCTATTCTACTGGAAGGGACTCAACCATGATCTACAGTCTGAACTAGCCTGCAGAGAGGAAGGAAAAATTCATCGAACCAGAACCCATGCAAATCGGCACCACTCAACTATCCACTGAGGAACGTGAGAAACTCATCCGACAACATCTGTGCCTATACTGCGGTCAGGCTGGTGATCTGAGGGCTTCCTGTCCCACTCGGCCTCCTCGGCCGGGATTACACCGCTGTTAGTGCTAGCCTTCATTCCTTTGGGGGTACCCGTGGCTATTAGCGCACTTCGGGGAGGAAATTTGAGACCATAGCCATGATAGACTCTGAGGCTGCTGGGAATTTTATTGACACATCTTTGCTGAAACTCATGACATTCCTCTCCTTTCATGTGAATCCCGGGTGGGAGTGGCAGCCTGAAGATGGTTGGCAGCGCTAGATGGGGGAGAATTAACCCTCTTGAGCTCGCATTAACGCCAGATACGGCTGCTTTTGGGGTATTTTCTCCTGAGAACCCTAAAAGAACTTCTTCTTAAATTACACTTTCAGTTTTGATCGTATTGTGATAAGAGCAATACACATCAATCAGATCTGTAAAGGGTGCTATCAATACTTTTGTATACAGACATAATAACAAAACTTTGCAGTGCACTTATAAATTATGATATAAAGATAAGGGGTGTTTTATGTAGAGTTTAAGGTCAGCCCACTGGTCCAATGACGGTAGCCAATGATCCGGTAGAAGGATTCTTTAAAGATAACAGACAAGGAGCCTTTCATAACCCAATGATATCAGATTAAATACATTTTTTCTTACATGTTTACCTCTTTTATTCATCTGACTCCCAAAAATGAAAAGCAAAGGGTTAGAAGAGATGTTTGATATATATTAAATTTAGGTGTATGTTTGATCATCCTGTTTTTACTTTCTTTACATTTATTTTACCTGCTCATTAGGAATCTATGTCGCCGGTGCTCCCACGACGGCCGTTTACAAGCAGCGCCCCACGACATCACAAACTCTGCCAGTCTCAACAGCAGTCAGAGGTTATGACTAATACTATTTAATAGGTTACCCATACTACCATACTTTAAATAGTATTTCCGTTTTGTCCCCTCAGCTACCCATGTACAACTTAGTTAAAGCTCAAAACAATAATCAGCGGTTCTGCTAGCACTGTTCACCAGTCCCCCCCGCCAGTCATATAACCTCGCATAACTTGATCAAAGCTCCAACAATAATCAGTGGTTTATGCTAGCACCACCTGCTCCCAGCCCCCCCGACAATTATATAACCCTGCATAACTTAATTAAAGCTGAGACAATAACCAGCGTTATGGCCAGTACTTCTGTATTAGCCCCCATAGTTAATGCAACTGAGTACAACTTTAACTAAAGCTGCTGTCTAGCCAGGAAATCTAAAACCTCACCTGATGTGCCCTATGCTCCATCTAGTCTGAGTTCTAGTATGCACTTAACCCCTGGACGCAGATTTCCAGGAAACATAGCCTTCACTTAATCTACTTGAGAAAAATAATTTCAGGACAAACTAGAATAAAATCAAACATAACAATTTTTTTATTAATCAGGTAATCAAAGTAATAATTCAAAATCCAATTCAAAACAATATAAAAACACTAATCAATCACAAATAAACATTCAATACCCTTGAGATGAGAGAATGTAAAGCTACCTGATAACTAGTGAGCTACGACAGCAATTATTATGCTGGATATCTGTTTACAGATTCCCCTGAGCTCTTTGTCACCTTCCCCTTATATATCCAGGCAGGACTCCCCAGAATTAAGCTAAATGGCATTTATTGCAGGGGTTTAGCATACACCCTTTGAAGATTGGTTTCTTTGGTTTCTATGGGAGGCTGTATTTCTACATACTGGAGTGTAATTTCAGTGAAAACCTGGGAGTAGTCTGTTTATAATGTTTGTGGTTACCTGTTCTATTGTTAAGAGAATGAGACCCCTTTAACCAGACACACAGAGACCTTTGTTACCCTTAGACTCCAGAGGGTGGAGGTGGACGCATCCAATATGGGCATCGGCGCTATCCTCTCACAACATGACGGTAATCCACCTAAACTGTTTCCATGTGCTTTCTTCTCTCGCAAACTTAACCCAGCCGAGAGAAACTACGACGTGGGAGATAGAGAACTATTAGCCATGAAGGCGGCGTTTGAGGAGTGGCATCATTGGCTGGAGGGAGCCAAACTACTATTCCTCGTACTCACCGACCATCGCAACCTTGAGTACATCCGTTCCGCCAAGCTTCTCAATCCCAGACAGGCAAGATGGTCTCTATACTTCTCTCGATTTGATTTCAAAGTAACCTATTGACCTGGAGCGAAGAACGGCAAAGGAGACGACCTGTCCTGACATTTCGATCACCTTCCCAAATCTCACTCTGTTGAACCCATTCCCCCCTCTACAGTTATCCTAGCAACTATCCAATGGGACATCATGACAGCGAATTTAGAAGCTTAGGTAAATGACCCTGTTCCTGCCGAACTCCGTCCACGAGTAATACAGTGGATACATCAATCTCCCAGGGCTGGTCATCCAGGCATCAATGCCTCCAGAGAACTTGTGGCCAATCGCTTCTGGTGGTCCTCACTTCAGGCCTACGTTACACAATTCGTCCAAGGCTGTGTCACTTGCAACATCACAAAGTCCTCACATCAGCGACCAGCCGGTCTGCTCCAACCTCTGCCCATTCCCCAACGACCATGGTCTCATATTGCTATCGACTTCGTGACTGACTTACCCAGCTCCAAGAATTTCACAACAATACTCATTATTGACCGCTTGAGATGGCCGAAGCCCTGCTACAGAATGTGTTTAGGTTCTATGGTCTTCCTGAGGACATCGTCTCAGACCGGGGTCCACAATTCACTTCCCGAGTATGGAAAACAATCTGCCAACAACTAAATATTAATGTCAATGTCAATGCCTTACCTCAGGATATCACCCCGAATCCAATGTCCAGGTAGAGCGACATAACCAGGAACTTACCTGCTTGCTCCGCACCTACTGTCACAACAACCAGGCCGACTGGAGTCATTATCTTCTGTGGGCGGAGTATGCACAGAACTCTCTCCGAAAGCCTGCCACCGGTCTCACTCCTTTCCAGTGTACACTTGGCTTCCAGCCACCCCTGTTTCCATGGTCTGGTGAACCTTCAGAGCTCCCCGCAGTAGATGAGTTGTTGAGAAGGAGCGAGGAGACTTGGAACGCAGCTCATGTTCACCTCCAATGAGCGGTTCGCGGAGCAAAGGAACAGGCTGATCAACACAGCAGAGCTGGTCCTAACTTCACCCCTGGTCAATGGGTTTGGCTGTCCACCCGAGATCTCCGTCTTCGTCAGTCCTGCAAGAAACTCAATCCTAGGTACGTGGGTCCCTTCAAAATCATCAGAGAAATAACACCAGTCTCATTTCGTTTAGCATTGCCTGCCAATTATCATATCTCGCCCACCTTTCATATCTCCCTGCTCAAGCCCGCCGGTGGTCCTGGAGGAGAGAGGGACCAGGAGGAGGCCTCCGAGGAGAGCACCCCTCCCTTGATCATCGACGGGGAGGAGGCCTATCAGGTGCGAGCTATCCTCGACTCACGACGCCGAGGCAGGGTCCTCCAGTATCTCAGTGATTGGGAGGGATACGGTCCAGAAGAACAATCTTGGGTTAACTCACAGGACATCCTAGATCCCTAACCTTACCACTCGAATATCACAGAGACCACCCCGACTGACCAGTTCCTTGCACTCCTGGAAGACCTCGTGTAGAGATCATAGCTTCGGGGAGCCAGCCCCAGGAGGGGGGCCTCATGCTGCACTCCAGGCCTCTGTGGCTCTCTCCTGGCTGACCACCGGAGGAGCACCCTCACCTGAGTCACTATGCCCTCCTGGGACTGCATTACCCTTGCAGGCCCCTATACCTTGGACTAATCACCACAAGGTGTTCCTCATTTCACTCCTCCTATATAAGCTGAAGCTAAGCACTCACTCAATGCTAAGTCTTGTTTAGCCTGTCTAGCATTTCTGGAGCATTTATGGCTGCCTGATGATTATCTGTGTATTACCTTGGACTGTTTTTTTGATTCCACAGTCATCCTGTGCTACCTGCCCGACTGACCCTCCTCTTTTCTCTTTGACCTGCCTTGTTGTCTGCTGCCTGCCCAGATTCAAGCCTCGGTAACCGACCTTGGATTTCACTGTCTCTGATATCCTTGATGCTGTTGTTCGACCTCTGCCTGGTACTTCTACGTTTTCTTATTAAACATTGCACATGGATGCGAATGTCTCTGACTCCTCGTTACAAAGTGCATAACTTTTCCTAGTGACTGCCTGGGGTGACTGTGTTTTTGACTGAGTTGTAAGCTCTTGTTTTTTTTTTTTCTTCCAGTTTTCTTTCATACATCACTTGGGACTGATCACATTGGGTGGCTGGGTGTTCTACAGTCTCCAAGTCTATTGTTGATTTTACTATTAAATTAGCTCTTTGAAATGTTGACAATCTCTAATGCTTTTAAGGTTAGGAGAAGCATTTTGAAACTGAAGAAATTATTTGTTTAAAGTCATCAGCTCAAGTCAAATCCTTTAAAGTATTCTGATACTTGTGTACACTTGTAAAATCTTGAATGTGTCCCTCCGGTTTCTGTATTCCTGTTGCTTCTCCCATGTCAATCAAACCAGACTAAACTCATATATTCGTGCTGCATGAAAAGTCATTAAAAAATACTCACTTTTCTGTGCTTAAACTCTACTGAGAATACTGAAGAATAAATTAATCAGATGATTGGTACAATTTGCTGCAGGCAAAGTGTTTGCTATTCAGACTGGAATCTGATACATTCAGGTACGGTAGCTGTGAAAATGAGTTGATTAGATAGGTGGAGTGAATCTAACACCATCTCACAAGGACAAGTTTTGTTGGTTTGGAGTAAGTTTGGGTGGGGTAAGAAGTCAGTCAGGGTAAGGTAATGATCAGAACAGGATACTAGATTAATACTTGTAGTCCATCGTATTTTATGAAGGCATTCCTCCTCATTAATGGTATGTTCTCTAATTGCTGTAGAGCCCAGTCCATGATCTGAAAAAAATTATTGCATGTCAGACATGTGAAGTCTGTGGCATATGAGGGTAGGAATGGTTGTAGGTCTCCTTAGTATTTTTAGCTGTTTCGTCTTGTTTCTCAAACCTGCTCTATTCCTCTGTGGTAGATATGTCATCAGGTAGAATTGTAAGCTTCTGCTTCTTTCACTCACAAGAGTCAATTATGTGGTGGCAGAGAGAGCTCAGCACACTGCAAATGAAAAAAAACACATGCAAATAGAAAAAAACACCTGCAAATTAAGAAAACGTCATCATCTGTTTGACAGTACATATATTGCAAATACTCACATCAAACAATGGTTTGATGTGAGTAAAACAGAAATGAGCTACAGATACTTACAACATAAACAAATACAAACACACGAATACATATAGACCACATCGGAAATGTTTAAGGGAACAATTTCAAGTGATGAACCTGGCTGGGACATGCATCAATGTCTTCTCTGAAAGGTGAGATTTTAGATTATTTTAGCATCCTGATCATACTGTATAATGATTTTATTTCTTTTTTTGGGGTGGGGGGGTATTATTAGCCTAAATAAGTTGACTAAATACTACACAATGACTGTAACTGTGAAACGTTATGTAAGCTGGCTTCTTTTACAACTTAAAAAAAATAACCATTGTTTTACTATTATAAATAAATAAATAGCCTATATATTATATGTATTATTATATAAACAAAACAAAAAAAAATGGTTACTGCATTGTAAATTAACCACATTAACCATAGTTTACGATGGTATTTGTACAACTCTGGTTATACAAATGGTAATCAATACTTGGTTACTAAATTATTACTATAATAAAACCATGGTTGATTATTTAAGCATTCTTAAGCATCGTTGGGGGCTCTCGTTGTTCTCTGTGCTACGTGCAACGCGTTTTTGTGTTTTGAGTATTTGCAGTGCATTTCTGGTTGTGTTGTGAGTTTTTGCAGCGCATTTCTGGTCTAGGTTGTGTTGCAGTATTTACACGCAGCATATGTGCTATCAAACTGATGAAGATGCTTTCTTATTTTCTTGGTACTTTCCTTTTGTATGTTTTCTTAAGTTGTAGCATGTTGGAACTGATGTTTATACTGTGTGCAAAAGTAGACAGAATTCAGTTATTTGTCATTGAGATTTGTGGCTGGTAGAAGAATATGATAGTACGCACTAAAAGGCGTATTTTGTGTATTTAGTGGTGATATTTTATGGAGTTTAAGGTTAAAAAAACATTCGCCACATACCGCATTATTGGCTTTCCTCCATACCCGCCTTTCTAGGCAACTTAGTTTTTTACAAGCTACAATCAGAAGTCTCTGAAAAGTGAAGTATTTCGTTATCCAGCTTCACCCCGTGTGTTTGTGATTATTTTGTGGGTGCCTCCAAGCGTCCTTAGCTGAGGAAATGTTACCCCTTGCCATGTTACCATGATCGTGTCACGGTCAGAACACGGGCGGCGGGCGAACAAATAAAACCCATTACAAAGCGAGCCAAAATTTTGCATCCACTGGGGAGTATGATGGAGTTATAATGAGCTTTTGCCATATGTTTTTACGTTGTGTTGCATCACACCACATAAACATTTGTGACTGGAGACACGACAAACAAAAAGCGCTACTCCACACTGCTCAAAACTCGTGTTTGAATCATCAGTGGCAAATCCTTTAAATATGTAAACCTACTTTCAGTCTGTGAGTGAGAACAGCCGACATTATATTCTACTCTCCCAGAATCCTGAAACAGAATTTAGGTTGAACTGCTCTGGAACATTGTTGTAGATTTAATGTAGCCACTGATTTCTAGTTGTGTCCTCTTTTGGACATATACATATACATATACATATACATATACATATACAAAAAGCTCTCAGATTAAATCTAAAATATCTTAAACTGTGTTCCGAAGATGAATGGAGGTCTTATGGGTTTGGAACGACATGAGGGTGAGTCATTAATGACATAATTTTCATTTTTCGGTGAACTAACCCTTTAATATCATCAATACGCAGAATGCACGATACAAAGAAATGGTCAGTAACATCATCACTTTAAGGTAGGATATCTATATCAGTAAGATCGATTCCATGCACATAATTAACTCTAGGTGTATAATGTTCTGGCTGAGTTGGCCTGCAGACATTTCCTTGGTTTGACTCCAAAGAGTTTATTATAGCCAGTTAAACTGGAGTTCTAATTACAATTTGTATTTATCAATGTGGAATGTTAAATCTCACTTTTATCAACGGTAAACTAAGCATAGGTCTGAGGAGGAAATATAAATTCTCAGGAATTCTGTACACGCCCTGTTGGTCTATACACAGTAGCCAGGAGTAAGAGGATACAATAGATTTCTTTGCATATCTGATGAAAGTGTAACATTAAGCAGAAGTATTTAGAAATGATTTAAACCCTGTATCCTTTTTCTGGGTAACACATTGAGAATATCAATATATTGTTGCAACACCTCCCCCACGACCAGTCTGATCGGGCCTGCGTTTATACACAGTAGCTTCAGGACTAGACTCATTTAGACCATCTCTATACTATTTGGTTTCCAGCCAGGTTTCAGTCATGCAGAGTACATCAAAACCATTATCTGCATCTACTTAATATACAGTAACTAAGCTTTGGGGTGTGAGGATCTACCGTTTATGAGCCCAAACTTTAGAAATTGTTTTTTGTTAATTTATTTTACATTTTTTCTGGTTTAATCACAATAGAATTTTTTCTAGATCCTACATTAGAAATTTATATTTGGAGAAGCTCACTATTAGGGGCAATTTGATCTTAATAGATTGGACAGCATAAGTACTTCTAACATTTAAGCGGTTAGAACAAAGCCATCATAGCAGTTATTTGAGAATTGGCTTACTAGTCGCGCGGTGTAATGAGTCCTGGAGATGTTGTCAAGAAGGGAGTTCGACGACTCCGCGGCAGGTCCCCACACGCGGAGGTCAAGGCCATCAGCACAAAAAAAGCCTCGGACGCGGCCCAGAAAATAGATCCAATTAATAACAAAGAGCGGTTTCTGTTCTTTGATACACCATCAGACAAGTAACCATTCATACGGAGAGCAAAAGTCTACTGAACCTTTACGTGTCCTCTGGCGACACGATGGGCAGTGGGCCTGACACGATGACTCGCTGCATTGCGCGGTCGCTGCACCTTCGCTGCAGCTCCTCGATCAGGCTTCAGCTGATCCGGCTCCGCCCTGGTTCAGTTATCCCTCCGTCTGCGCTTCCCGTGCTTGTACCGGGTTACCTCCCGGCATCAAGCTGCTACCCGCTCTGGGGCGCTCATTCAGGCCTTCAGGTTGTGGTATCGTACCACTAAAATCTGCGCAGAAACATCGACTAACACAAGCACCAGGGAAACAGTGAGTGTGCACTTTGCCTTCGTGCGTAGCATGGGCATGTCGGACGATGGGTCTCCGGCGATCTGGCGTCATGTTCTGTCTCCCACAGAGGGTGGCCCGGCGGTTCCGTGTGGAGACTCGAAGACGGGAGGGGAGGTTGTCGCCGGGGCCTGGCTCCGTCCTCAGCTGCGGATGCACCCAGGGTCGTGGTGTCCGGGTATGAAGGACATCTGGGCAGATGCATCCTGGGTTCACACCAGGCCTGTGCAGAAGCTTGGGGTAGAGGTGGTGGGACTGTTAGCAGCACATTGTATACTTACCATGGACTTGTGAGCATCAGCCCGAGAGGTTTCCAGCGCGGCTCTCCACTCTCTCACCGCTCACTCTTTAAAACCCACCTCCCAACTCCTCACGCATCCTCTCATTTTCTTAATTCACTATCGCTTTCAGCCGCTACACAGATGTAATTTGCTCAGTTTTTCCCCATAGACGGCGCAAACTCAACAACTATTTGGCCATAGTCACAGAACTTGCATTTTCCTACGGAGGTGATCACTTCTATACATACCTCAAATTATTCTCTGTCAAATGTGCGGTTCGTGTGGCTCAGTGGAACCACTGCCCCTACTGGGGCACGAGGGACCCTGATCTCCAAAACAGAGTGTTGCATCACATGCCCACTCTTCAGATCACTACCCCACCCCACAACTTCCTGCCCTCAAGTTAATCCCGCTATCCCTGCATGTCTAGACATGGCCCAACCCAAATTCACCAGCTACGTTCCACATGTTATCGAATGCCCAAGATAAAATTTCTCCGTCAGGGGAGACAATAAAGTAAATCAATCAATCAATCCAATCCCTGCATGTCTAGACATGGCCCAGCAATTGTTCACCAGCTACGTTTCCACACTCTGCAACTTTTAATGCAGATCTGGACTCAGAAGTTCAAGGCCTCCCTTCTTGGTCACTGGACAGGAGTTTGTCACAATTTCAATGGGGTTAAATGCTCTGAACAATGTTGCAAGTATCTTCATGCCTGTAGTATTGCAGCGGACCTCATACCCATCTTTTTATGCCCAGTCTAAAAAAAGCTTTCAATAAAATCTAAAAATTACCTATCAACTCCAAATTAAATATTTCACCGGCTATCACAGGGTATCCCACCACCCAGACACTAACATTACCAATTCTCTCCCTTTCAGGTCTTGAGGAAGGCTTCAACCCCCAGCATTATATACCCTCTCTCTCAGAACATAATTTCGCGATAATCTCCAATCCCAGCACTTGCAGGGAGACAGATGTAGTAATTAATCTTTGATCAAAAAAGAAATCAAAATCGCTTTCATGATTGGCCCCTTAGAGTGCACCCCCCCTTTGGAAATTTTTACATCGGGTCCCCTCGGCATGAGCCACTTAGAACATTTTCAGGAAAGAAACACTTGATTATCGATCTATCAGCTCCACATACTGCCCTATTTTCAAGCGTAAACAGCCTAACTCCCTCGAGGAATACTCTTTGCACTACCACGACATAGATCAAGTGATCACCATGATATTAAAAAATGTGAGTCGCGGTGCTTGGCTGTAAAGTAGACATTACTTTGCTTTCAGGTGATGCCTATCCACTCAGACTATATTTCTCAGTTCACCTTACTTTTGGATGCAAAAGCAGCCCAAAATTTTTAGTTACATTATCCAGAAGCGGTAACAGTTACCATAGTCATTCACATTATTCCTGCTCAATGATTTCCACAATCATCTCACCTCCGGCAATGAATATCTTGATGGTCCAAAAAGTTTTTCGCCAAGCTGGGGATTCCCATTGCTCGGGAGAAAACTTCTGGAGCCAACAAAAAATCCATTGAATTTTGGGCATCAATTTAGATTCTGCCAATTTCAGGCCTCTCTGCCATAAGAAAAATCGACAGGAATAATTTTAGTTAGCTTCCAGCCTTAGCAGAAAGTGGAAATTGTTCCTAAGCAGCGAGCTTCATGCATATATAATTCCACAAGGCCGACCTTTCATCTCGCATCTCCTCCACACTTGCATCGCCGGTACAAACTCTAGAAGAATAAATTACCTTAACTCACGCGTAATGGCCTAAACTCAGCTTATGGTTAGCATTACCTTATACAATGGAACTGTATCTCTTTTTTACAATGACCTTGTTTCTTCCCCGGGCGACATTTCGCTGCTTACCAATGCCACATTCATCCATTAAGTTTTTAGGATTTTATCAAAGTAGTTGAGTTTAGCGATCTTCTTGGCCCCCTCAACTTATTTAAAGCGCTCCTCAGTCCTCAGCACTGTTCGAGCTCTATCCTTTGGTAGTCGCGGCTTTCCTGTGGGGAAAAGATTGGTCGGCAAACAGCATCTTAGTTCACTGCGATAATGAAGCAGCTGTCCACTGCATAAATAAAGCCCGTTCTAATTCCCCTTCTAATTCCCCTGCTCTAATGTCACTCCTAAGGCATCTAATTTGGATTTCAGAACGTAATCAGTTTATCATTTTTAAGCAAGCATGTTCTGGATCAAAAAATCAAAATTGTTGACTCTTTCGCTCGTTTTATGTTTCAGAGATTCAGACCGCTGGCTCCAGATTCGACCCATCTCCAACCCCAGTTCCTCAACACCATTCACAACTCATCTTCTCATAAATCACCCCTTAAATACCACTCCTCAGCGTGTCACTCGATTCAATCCTCCAAAACAGTTTCACCCAGAACCATTCAATCATATCTAACAGCTTGGAGATGCTTTAAAAGTTTTTCCTCTTTGCATACACCCAAGCACATTTCCTGATTTTTTCCCTCCTTTCGATCATATCTTTAGATCTCCTACCTTAATATCTGTAAGAACCTCAAGTCCGGTCCATCAAAGGTTATCTAAGTGGAATACAATTTTTTCATCAAAATCCACGCTACCTCTATAAACAATTCTCAAACTTCACTTTTAATCAAAGGCATTCAGTGCTCTCATCCTACAAGCCCAGACACTAGACAACCAATAACCTTAGACATTCTCTCTAAATGCATCCACATTCTCCGCTCAGGGTACCACTCACTTCATACAGCTCGTACACTCGATACTATGTTCATACTGGCTTTTTTCGGTTTCCTGAGATGCTCTTAAGAGCAGTAAATTCTGAAACTGGACGTGTTTGTTGTTTGTTTGAAATGTACAGTTTGCTTGAGGATATCTAGTTTACTTGGTACTTAGTGCTGTTTTCTGATGTAATTCTTGTGTTTGGAAATTTTGAAACATTTTCAAATGAAATGATGTTTTATTAACAAGGTTCGGGAGAAGCGCGTCTGATAATTAGCCTAATCAACACCGGTGGACCACAATTAAGTAATCAATACCACAGCATAAATACCGCTGTCTTACCTCTATCCATTGATGGTGTATCAGCACCCTCCTCCACCCCAACTCCTCACTTCAAGTTCACTTTACAACTAGACGGGGAAGGGGGGGTACTCTAGGTCCGGGCCATTCCGGAGCTTGGAGCCCTTCCCCAGACAGCACGCCAAATACGCATTCCATACCTCAGCTAATAATATGTAAGCGTGAACTAGTGAAATAAGTACTCACAATCAACAAGTTTAAACATTTCTTTAAGAGAGAACATTTTCTTGCTAAAATTGTTTTTCGTTTAATGCAGTTTTTTTTTTAAGTTTTTAAGTTTTTGTGTTTGTTGAGTATGAAGTCTTTAACCTAGAGTTTGAGTCAAGTCTGAAGTCTTTATCACTGGACTCTGAGTCAAGTCTCGAGTCTTGAGTCAAGTCTGAAGTCTTTATCACTGAATTCTGAGTCAAGTCTCAAGTCTTTGGTCATGAGTCCGAGTCGAGTCTCAAATCACTTAATGACTCGCTAAAAAAATCCCATTTAAAATCCCCATGTACTGAAATCTTCCTATTTACGAATCTGTTTTAAGACAAAATATATGATCTATGATTTGCTTTGTAAAAAAAAAAAAAAAAAAAAAAAAAAACATTACCG
>NC_056578.1:44574301-44632490 GCF_018340385.1 Cyprinus carpio
GACGGAGCGGAAAACTCGGAGCAATGGGGGAGGAGCGACTGGCGGTTCACGAGGTGTGGTTTGGTGATTTAGGGGAGGCAGGATGTTATTGTGGCTGTGCAGGCACGGGCAGGGGTGTTCGGCATGTTACTGGACTGACCACACTACTCTTGACGACCTAAACTTACGAGGAACTGGGGAGTAAGACAGGCCACACTTATACAGCAGCCCTACTCTTTTTAATTCAGTTATTTTCGCCGCAGGCCAATGTATATGTTTTCCAGACCCATACTAATAACAAATTAGTCAATTGATAAAGTACATCATTATTTATGAAAATCATTTGTTTTTTGTGAACGTAGCATTTTGCGGAAGGCTTTAACGACCAAGCTAGTCCCCATCATCTGCTCCCGGCGTTGAAAACCACAGGAGGGGCAGAATAGCGGACGCGCGCTCCCGGGGGGGCCACCCCCGAGCTTCAGAGTCCGCAAGTTTGATTTAAAACTAAATCATTGACATAGTAAGGCGGAATGGCACACTTACTGCTCATGGGGGTATAGGACCCACCATCTGGGTGCAAGGACAAGAAAAACATCCATCACCTGAAGGAAGACGTGCGTTTTTTCATTGGTAAGTTAATGCTAGGTTGAATAACAGAGTAAATTGGGGATAAGAGGAGACGAGAGAGAGAGTAGAGGAGAGAGAGAGAGAGGGAGCGAGAGAAACCGTTGTTGGCTATTCCTAACTTGGAGCTGCAATTATATTATGTACAAATTCCAAACACCAAAGCACCTACACTCTGTGTTCTTTCATTGAAAAGTATGTTTTTTTGTTTATTCACAGGCTATATGGTTGGAATAATATTTTAGTTCAATACTTTAAGTGCCATTGTTAAAAAAAATGTTTTATTGGCTAACGTTTCATAGACCTTCAGTTATTATGCTTTAAAATCCCATACCGTGTCACCTCCTAAATCACTAACCTTTAAAGTCACAATTCTATAATGGTCAATAATTGGTTTTAAATAATTGTAGCCTACATAAATAGGTGAAGTAAAATATGCTTGTGAAATCTATTCTGGCGATCGTCCGCTCTATATTTATCACCGTATTTCTTAAAGAATAACCTATTTTCTACAAAAATGTAAACAAAAGTCGGCGGAATACTTTTCTTAAATGCAATAACGGAAATAATATCTCTCAGCAAATTAAAACCTGATAACGTATAAATAATCCAAATAATCAATAGAACTACTTTAGCATTACCCCGTTAACAGTTAGTATCAAAAATACCAGGTTAAGCAAATTAAAACTCCTTTTATTTTCAAAAAAAAGACTCCATATATCTACTTGAATACGCACTTTTAAAGCTCAAGCAGTTTTATAGTTAAAAGGGTATAATTACCAGGTCAAAGGGGCTGTTAAATAGGCCTAAATGAACTTGTGTCAAACACATAACCAAATTACCACAACTCCAAAGTAAACATGCGATGTTTTTGTTTTAAATGAACGGTCTCCCTCTTTACGTATACTGTGTGGACATCAATCGTGTAGATCAAACATTTTGAAATCGGTCCACAGCGAGGCAACGTGCGAGGGCAGGTGGAGCGTGCGAAGTGAATGGTGCTGCACAATGTCATTGTCAGCTGGCAATGAAAATTTAAAAAAATAAAATAAATAGAAAACCCTGGATAGCCCTAGAGTAGGCCCAGGACTCTGTTCCTAAGTAATTATAATTACTGTTAACCACAGTAGACAAATTTTAACCGATTTTTTATCGGCCGAGTCTTCGTTTGCTGGGCATGTTGTAGTTTTATGTTTTTGATTATTGTATTTATTTATTTAAAAAACGGCTAAAAAATAAAGTACGTTTGTTCAGAGGAAAACAACATATAAAGTCATGTTTAAGTTGCATTTTATTACAGTTCAGAAATATGCTAACGTTCTTGCTATAAGACATTATAACATTCTTGCTCATCACTCAGGAGCCTGGTGTTAGTTTTTAAGTTCGCTTCAATTGACAACAAATCCTTTACATTTAACAAAAATTTTATTTTCCAGAAACATTAACACAAGAAAGAAAATGACTATTAATTCTAATGGAATATATAACATTGAATCTAATAATACTAATTCCCATAACTAAATAACTACTACAGGAATTATAAGGTGCTCGGTACGCTAGAAACAAACAACCTGAAAATTAAATGAACAATAATGTAAATGCGATACGCTTAAATAGTAAGTGTTGGGGCCTCTCGCTCTCGGAGTTAACTCCAAAGTTTCCATATCCTTCGTAATCGCTGTTGTCGCTAGTTCAAGCGTACCTATTATTCAGAGGGTAAATAGGCTTTTTGTTAGGTCCGGCGTGTTCTCAGTTCGAGCGTATCAAAAAAAAGCATAATTAGCCAAACATATGCCAAAGTGGACCGCTGCTCGCGCCGCATGGCACGGTGACCGACTGTTTTCCAATTACTGGTTGCGTGGGATGGCCACAGCTCGATCAAACAGCTGAAACAGAAAATACTACAGTTGTTTTGGTCACACAGTAAAAGGCATACTTCAAAATGCGAGGGATTAGCAGTTGGAAACATCAAGAATAATAAACATAATGAATAACTAGTATTGGCAAAGGCTGGACCGTTCTCATTCCGATCGGCAAAGCGGAAACTGCCACGGAATTTTTTTAAACCATAAAAAAACAAAAAAAGGGGATGGATGACGCATATGAAAACATTTTAGGTTTTTATCCGTTATATATAGGCCGATATGTAATGACTGTTTTAGAACCATATGCATAAGATCCTTTGTGTACCGGTCTTCGTTTACTTTTTGATGAGTAGGCGGTATAGCTAAGACTAGCCTACATTTTGAAATTGAAACTCACTGTACATTTTTTAATGTTTTTTTTAAAGATATGTTACACAAAATTTATATATCATAATGTGCTATTGTTGTTTTACTTCCTCCTTTTATTCAGACATTTTACAATTACATTCAGTTCGCAATCCGTCCCTTTATCGACAGAATGTACAACACGCGACTGACTTGCAGGCTGTCACGGCTTAATGGGCGGGCGGTATTACTCATTTTGGTTGTCTACCTACTGTAAAAGGAGTGTGGGATCAGATCTGCAGCTTAGTGCCATCTCCTGGATGGACAGATCTGGACTTCACGAGAGGTGCTTTCTGATGTTTTGGAGGTGGTGGATAAAGGAGCAGGCGTTTTGGAGCCTGCCATCAGGATTCAACCAACCAACGGAGAGAGAGAGCTCATAGTGGGTCAAAGATGAAGAGATTGCAGTAGAGTCAGAGATCTGGGACTGGCCGTTGGCAGAGCCTGGAGTGAGGCTAGTGACACCTGATAAGGGGGGAAATATGAAAATACAGGCAAATGGCAGAAACGCTGTAAGTCAGGACTCTGCGGGTAAAGATTATATGAGGAGGGAAGCTATGAAGTTAAAGAGAATGAGGAGGGGGGCTCGAGGCACTGGTGGGGGATAGAATTGAAAGAGGAAGAGGGAAGAAATGACATAGCGGAATCTGGGGAATGGACTGAGGTGGTTTCAAGGAGGGGGTAAAGGAGGAAGGGGAAGGAAGAGAATGTGTGAAAAAAATGGGGATGAAATAAGAGGGGGAAGTGGGGTGGGGTAGTATTGTGGGTGATAAGGGGGCTTTGGAGGGTGTCTAAGGTGGTTTTTCAATACAGGGATCTGTTAAGAGTGGCAACATTTAGTGTAAGTAAGCGGGAAAATGGCGAGAACGCCATGACAGCAGTTTTCTTTTCAAGTTTAAAGATTTATATTATGATGTTTTGGGGTTTTTTCAAGAATGTCACTTGGGGAATGGAATGAAAGGGATTCTGGAGAGGTTTTCGAAGGATTGGACTTGGGGACCATCCTTTTGGGGAGTGGGGAATGTTGAGGGCAGATGGGGTGGGGATTCTAATTTTTTTCCCTGGAGGTGATGGTTGGAAACATCTGGGGTGATTGTTCCAGGGAGGGTGCTGTGGTTGTGGATGCAAGATGGAAGCGGGGGGTGGCCTTACGGTTCATAAAATGTGTATGCAGTCCAGTAAGTTGTGGAGGGGCGAATTTTGCTTTTTGGAGTAAAATTTTCCATTATGTTGGCGGTATTACGAAAACGGCTGGTGGTCTTGGCAGGGGATTTTTAATATGTCCTTAGAGAAAACAAGTTCTGAGGTGTGGAGGGGGAATTGGCGTGGGGTTATTAAATGTTTTGGAATTCCAAGATTCAGGTCAGACAAACTGGGAGGGCGGGTTTAGGTTATATACATGGTGGAACAGTAGGCAGGAGGCATCGCTTTTGGATTACATTTTTTTTTTCAAAGTCTGTTAAAGATAGTTAGCTACACAAGGCAGCCAATGTCGTGTTCAGAGATCATTGTTTAGTTGTAGGGGGCTGGGGCAGAGGTGGAAGATGGACAAAGGGGGGTCGGGTTTGGAAGTGGAGGATGAATGTAACATACCTCCAAGACCAAACCTTTTGTCAAAGGTTTTCCGGGTATTATGCTAGGGGTGGTGCAATTTAAAAGGATTCTACGAGTCACATTCGGACTCAGTGGGAAGGGGTGAAAGAGAGGTTAGTTAGTTTTTTTGTTTTGCGGCAGGGCATGGGGTTTAGCTTTGGGAAGTCTAAGCGAGGAAACAAGTATGGTCAATGGATTAAAGAATTGCAAGTTTTCTGCTCTGCAAGGTCTGTTGAGCACTGGTGCAGGGGTGGAAGAAAGCCAAACTCTTGCAGGATGCTTGGAATAAGTGATACCTTATAGAGCTGGAAGCACTCAGATTAGTGTTTTATGCGTCGGTGTATGTCAGCCGTGTTCGTTGTTAAGGAGAAGGCCTACAAACAGTTTTGCTTTTCTACGGTGAAGGGCGGCTGAAGGTAACAGATATGGAATGGTTAAATACAGGAGAAGGGTAAGGTTTTTACTCATTGAAGGAAAATGCTGAGGCTTCAGTTGCCTTTTAGAGAAGGCACTGTGTGCGAATAGCGACGGGAGAGAGTCACAAGCGGAGTGGGTCTAGAGGATCGTGGACACGACCTTGGAGGAGGGAGCGGCAGTTCGAGAAGGATGTCCACCCCTGAAGGAAGTAGAGGTAGCACTGTATCGTCCTGTGAAGAGAGGGCACGTCCTCCCCGTGGCGCTGGCCTGACTGGCTGAAATTTGATCAAGCACTTTGTGCCTTTCGTAGGCCCTGAAACTGTATTGAAGTTTAGCAAGGAAAAGTCTGGACGTGGGGGCGAAAGGAAAATTGTCCTGGTCTACGAGAAGGGGTTGGTTGACCCTCCTGCATAATAAAACTCGTAAGAGAGAATTGTCCAAATCGGCGGCCAGTAACTTTACTTACTACGGGATTATAAAGATTCGGGGCTGGGGTAAGTCTTAACCTTACGACTTTAAGGGGGTATTAAAGTTGGTGGTTCATCCAGATCAAACTGGTGTGTGGGTCACAGGATAGATCATGCCGCCTCAAGGTTCACGTTTTGATCCGAGGATTTGAATAAGGTTGGGATGGCGCCAACTTCAGCTTCATTGGGGCAATCCTGAGCCTTGGGACATAAGAAAAAGGCCTTTGCAGAGGGTTAGCCAGGCTTGTTTTTTGGCAGTGTTGGAGGAAGCTTGGGTTTCGGCCCAGGGTTCAGAGCTCGGGTCCAAAGCTTGCTGTATAGGCGAGGGCTTTCAGTCGATTATGAATAAAAGGCACGATATTTCAGAAACAAAGAAGTATGAAACAAGTGGGTGGGCTGTGACGGCAAGGGTGTCCTTGATGTCACCCTTGTTGCTCATATACTCTTTAAGAGCCGCTGATAGTCGGCTTAGGGTTAACAGCTAGCTTTGAATGGTTGTAGTAATGCAGGGTGGAGGAGGGACAAGGGCAAAAGTGGTTAGCGGTAAGCAGCTGATATGACAGTCTTTTTGACCACTGAAAAAGATGTTTTGTGGTGACAGGGAGAGATTTTGCCATAGTTTTTTCTAAAGCCAACACGGTGCCAAGATAAACGTCGAGAGTAATCTCTTCCGTGGTGTTTGTAGGACAGGATGGCGTAAGAGGACTGCGGTTCCAGAGGACATACCTTGTGTCCGGCTTGGTATTCAAAATTTTAGGTGTTCGTTTTTTTCAAGGTGAATAGTGCACAACAAAATTGGGAGGGGTTGTTGGAACTCTTTACATCTATAAGACCACCGGTGGAGTGTAAGGGATTTGTCGCTAAGGGGTAGTGGTATAGGTATGTGAAGGCAGATGTGTTGCCAGTAGTTAATCATCTGGCACTTACATTTCCCCTACCTTTTTGGCAGGGGAGGAGAATGGAGGAGGTTGATTTTTTTTTTTCTTTTATGTTGGAGAAGGGAGGACTGAGTTAGTATCAAAGGGCGCAGATGTTTCATACTCGTGGAGTGGATGTGGAGGGCAGAGGGGCACCGTGCCTCCCTTAGAAGGTGATACTTAAAGCGAAAAGAGGGTGGAGAACGCTTTGTTTATTTGCAATTTTGCAGCTCAGCCTAGTGGTACAGGCTCTAGTAGCATAAAGCACATGTGTTGGCTCACTTTTGGTTTGGGCTGGCCTTTGAGGCATTTAATAGGGTGGAGTAATAGGGTGCCTTATCTGAATAAAATATTGAAATTTGAAACTTTCACATCCATTGCATTCTGTTTTTATTCACAAGTTGTAGAGTGATCCCAACTTTTCTGGAATCGGGTTGTGTACGCTGTCTTTGCTCTGCAACGTTGTGATTCACACCATACTATTGAACCCTAAAACCTTACAAAACGGTGCCACTTAGGGACACTTATCCAAGCCACTTGACATGACTAGAGGGCACGCAAAGACAATACTGTGGATGCCATGGTTGACTTTTAAATGCCTTTGAATTTGTCCCCATTTAAAATAGCTACTGCATGTTTGGTTGTCTTTGCTCTCGCTGGTATAAAGTGTGATCCACATTCAATAATATGTTTACCCCTAAAAAAAACATCAAAAAACGCCAAGTAGTTACATCATAATTAGAAATCAAGCCTAGCTTGACACCCTAAAGGGCACGTCACGTTGAAACACTATTATGCCTTGGTGACCCTTTAAAAGCTTCCTTTGGTGGAATTTATCAATTTACTAGCACTTTTTCAGAATAGCTACTGCAGTTGGTAGGCTTTCGCTCTTGCTGACAAAGTAGTGGATCCACACCAGGATAAAATTTTCCCCCTAACAAACAGTACAAAATCAAGTATTACAACAGTCTTACAAGTCATGCACAACTTGAAACCATAGACGGGCACTCAAAGAAACACTGTTATGCCAAGGTGGACATTAAATGACTTGCTTGAATTTGTACAATTCACAAATAGCTACTGCATGTTGGGTGTATGTGCTCTCGCTTACACAAAGTGGATCCACCTCCATAATATGTTACCACTGAACAAACATCACAAAAACTGTGCCAGTAGTTACAACAGAAATTGAATTCAAGCCACTATGACACCCCACTAGAGGGCACTCAAATAAACAAACATGTTTATCTCATGGTGGGACCTTTTAAATGCCTTTGATGCATTTGTTTTGTCCCTGTAAAATCGCGTCGACATGTAGGTGTCTTTGCTCTTGTAGACAAAGATGGATCCACATCCATAATATTTAGCCCCCCAAAAAACATTACAAAACGGCAGTAGCTACAAAAAAACGTCTCATGGGTTACGCACGCTACGGGGAACGCGCTTAGCGTGAGCGACTCTGAATATCGTGTGTAATCTGTCTAATGGAAGAGCGTGACGTCACAGGCGGGGGTGACGTAAGCGACCAGGAAGCTATAAAAGCACATGCTGCGCAGTCTGGCATCATCTTCGAGTACCAGCAGGGCGCGCCGGGGGTATGGCATCGAGACACAGCGTCTTGTTCCCTCGAGGAACCCGGGGTACATGCGTAACCTAACCCTCTTGAGTCTAAGGGTTATTTTTGGGGCCTGGAGAAGTTTTTTCATGCCCCGACAGTTGTGGCGTTTTTTCAGTGTCTTATAAACTCTAAATGGCTAAAGTCTAATCTCTCAGCCTGTAATCAGCACAAACTGGGCTATAATAATATGTGCAAGCAGCATGTATGTACATGATTGGTTTTTTTGAGGACAAAAAAAAAAAAGTATGCGTGGTTAGTGTAAAACTAAAAATGTTTAAATCACCTTGAATAAGGCCATAAAACCATACAGAACATTGTGTTCCCGGGGCTTTTGAGAACTGGAGAGTTGTAGCCAAGAATTTTCTGTTTCTCAAATGATGTGAAAATCATCATGTTTACTCACTCACAGAAAACAATATCGATTGATCTAAATTTTCTAAGACACTTTTTGTGTGGTAAAAGTCATATGCGAGTAGGCGTCAAACTAGTCATGAATATCATTGGAATTTACACCTGAGAAGACAAAGGCCTGCATACTTGAGCTGCATAGATGAGCCTTCAGTCAGCTGTGTCAATGAGAGGGGATGAGTTACAAGAAAGAATTGTGCGGGACAAAATAGAGGTATATGTTGTAGTTTATTTAGAATATATTTCATTATCCCACAACACAATTTCATATCCACTTGCGAGTGCAGAGCTTAAAACAGTATAGGTTAGGCCCAAGGGCTTAAACAATCAAAGCTGACTTTTAAAGCTGCATTTTTTTGCATCATTACTCAGTCACACAATCCTTCAGAACTCCTTTTAAACAATCTGATGTTTCTACCAAAAAAAAAAAAGAATGTTGAAAAGAGTTGAGAATATTTTTCAGGGGGAGGGGGATAAATTGAAGGAACAGCATTGTTTGTTAAGTTTATTGTGTGTGACAGTTACATGATTGATTTGTTACATTTCTATTACTAGTTCACATCAGCTTTTGAATGGTTATAGTATTGTAGGTGGTTGTTCTATGAAACTTCATAATGGTTCACTTGAGTATACATTTAGTCAGGAATTAAAGTTTGGAAAAAAAGTCTTTGGAAAAAAGTCCTAACTAGTAAAAAATGCTTTACACGTTATGAGCCAGGCGTTTCCACTGAAACATGTGTAAAGACATCTGATATAGTGCGTCTCCACACAGGGCGTGGTTGCATTAGACGACTAATGAAGGGAGACGTGAAAAACAGACATTGCGTTGTTTTTCATATGGATTACTTATATATCACACGAATATTTTGTTTTCAGCACAGCACGTGTTTTAGTTAATTAAAAGTAGGACATGTCAGGCTGTTCTATAGATAATCTCTCTCATGTCTCTTCGTTGAGTATTCACTGAGTTACAGTTCATTTTAATGACGGCTGTTCGGGTAGCTAAATGAAAGATCACCGCAGACACAAAGGCTACAGGACAGCACTCCTTGTTTGTTATCTTTAATTTTATAAATGAACAAAGTTTTGTTGTTATGTCCTATTTATACAAAAAAGTAGAGCTTTAAGATTCACGATTTGATGTATTTGCTCTTATCTGTCACGATCAAAAATGAGAAGTGTACATTTTAAGTTTTTTTTCGGCGGGGTCTAAATCAGGAGGAAAATGCCTCATAACGTAGGAACAAAAAATAATTAATTAAGCGTCAGGACTCCAGAGAAGTAGGACGGTTTCGCTCGTCAGGAACTCGTAGCGCGGCGAGTTGGCAAACGCTATGGGGGCATACAGGTGCCCCGACAGCGTGCGCCAGACTCCCAACAGTGCCCTAGGCTCTAGTGTGTTGTCCGAAGAGCACATGTGTCAGGACGAGAGCAACAGAAGCATCTTGGACATAACTGGCATATCTAGGGGTCCAGATAAAATTTGTAGCGAATATGGAGGGGCATTGGACCCACCCCTGTCGAGCGGTGCAGACTATTTTAGCAAGCATGGAACGCAACCTTCTAAGAAGGGCCCGTGAAGGTGCCTCCCAACCCCGGAATTTTTGGGATGAGTAGTGAGCCCTTGGAACTCTCACTCAGCGAACGTGAGACCAGAGGCGCGCATAGGTAATGTAGATTAGCCCTCAACTAATCTCACTGAACTAACGTTTCTGCGGTTTCTGTTGCAAGGAAATAAATCCCACCTTCGGGAGTGGCATAGGCCCACCCAGCAAGCTTGGTCACACCTTGTTGGTCTCCTCCAACAGGGGCAGCTCTTTGTAGTGCGGATGAGGTGGACCAGTCACTGGAGCCCTCCAGACGCACCGCAGAGCGGAAAACGTGTGATCAGTATGGGGTGTTTTCCACACTAGCATTTGTCCACTGAGAAGTGTACATGGTAAGGGCGCGCACTGGACCGCGCCACGTAACAAACGTTACGAGTGGAGTGTTGCACGCCTGCTGTCAGAGAAACTTGGCTTGTAGTAAACTCCAGACCGGTACCACCTCAAATGGCAATTTAGCTGGAGCAAGCTGCAGTCTCATGCACCGATAGGTGAAGGCTGGTTTTAACCTCAGGGCGACAGTTTCCTTGTTAGAGGGGCGTCTGTCTTGGAGAGGGTCGCAAAACCGGTTGAGATCACGGCGATGCGAATGAGCTGTGCCCCCTCAGAGGGGCCACACCCAGAAGTTTCCAGCATGCCCGGGTGAGGTGTGAATAGTATCGTGCCCTGCACCTGTGGAGGAGATCTGTCCCTGTCGGTATCCTCCCATGGAGAGCCGTCGATGAGCGAGAACCAGCTATCTTAGAACCATACTCGTATCCTGGCCAGAACGGGGCTACTAATAACGCCGACAGTCCCTCGTCCGCGGCATTCTCTCCGCCTGAACTCCCGGTAGCAGAGCGATCGGGTGAAAGCATGGACAGACGAAACGCCCTGATCCCGGGTCGACTAAGTACCATAGGCGTCCTAGTTTGTGGAGAGTAGCTGGATGAACTAGAGGCACAACCAAGGATAAATTGCGATGCCTTCTATGAGTCACAAAGAGGGTCCACACTCTGCTTTATTTAACACCCACCTCGTGTGTGAAGTGCCTCACAATTCCCCGGGACCGCATTGCCCCTGTCCGGAACAGGTATGTCGGCCCTCCAGACTATATCTGAACCTCCCAGGAAAATATGCAGTGCGTGTGCGTGGAGTCGAAGAGGCAGGAGTTTTGTCCTGGGACCACCGCAAGAGTCTGGTGTGTCCAATGCTTGTAATAGGGGCATGGAACGCGAGACACCTCCCTTCTGGTTGATATAAGAGACCACCGCTGGGTGCTTGTGCGAGTGCGCACGGCAACCACATGCTGATGACCTCTCTTCCAGTTTCTGGGATGAAATAGATTTTAATGCTTCTGAATGCACAGCCTAGCATCTCGAGGACAACTGATATGCCATGTCAGATGCGACCGCTCCACATCCCGTATGCGCGGGCGTGCCCACTCAGGACCGCAGCTCCCTATCCGGTGCAGGGAGCCGCGTCCTGTCGCGCTGTGGTTACAACACGCAACAAGTAGCGCCCATTACCGGGGCTCCTGTGATGCCAAGAACCAAGGTTTCTTTCCACGTGTTCCTAGGCACGGAGGACATCGTCTCACTGCGTTGACACCTTTGATATGTTCAAAATCTTTATGTTGTTTCCCCCTTGGCGGAAATCCCTTGGGTCTGGGGAGCCAACATTGTAGGAGGGATCTCAATGTACATGCAGGCCAAAAGGTCTTCGGTAGTAGAACGCATGCTGCCATCAGACCTCATTGTCTGCAAACTGTTTTGACAGTGAGTGACTGCCTTCTTTTGACTCATCTTGACTGACGTGAGGATGCGACTCGATTCGATTAGGATACAGAACTTGCCTGTCAGCGTGTGTCTACTTCCCCACTGACGCCGTAGGATCTTTGGTTTCTCTGAACTGGTAGAAAGTACACTCTTTCTTGGCGTACAGTCTCAAAACCCATCTCCCCCATGTGGGCAAGAACGACATCCCTCGATTTCGCACCCGCCATACTGCTCTGATTGAGGGCTAAAATCAAACCACTCGTTGATATAATTTTGTTATTGGACGCCCCGCCAGTCGCAGTGAGCGAGCATCAGCGCACGTCAATAACCATGCTTGGTGATAGGAACAAGGCCGACGGAAGTACTCAACAGCATACGCGAGACGGTTACAGGCGTAGATGGGCTGCTCCCCACCCGAGCCGCCCCTCCAGATATAGAGAACTTTTCAAGGTGAGATAAATTTCATTATATTTCCTCAGAATTTATGCAATCAAACAATCAAGACACAAGTAACATGGTCTGGCTTTTGATACAATTCATATCGAAAGTGATATATGACTTTTCATAGGTCAGGTAAACACGTGAATTTAATTCCTTTATAATTAAATGCAGCTAAACACTGCATTTATTCACTTCACGTTCACACTTATCACAACCAGCCAAGTATACACGGTCTGGCGTGGTAAAGATTCCAGATGTCAAGAACAAAAAATGATATTCTAACGTCTCATAGTAGAATAAATCCTCATTTAATTTCCTCAATATTCAAGGGAGCCAAACAACAGGAAGTAAACACGGTCCTGGCTTGTATACAATTCATTCTAACTTCTCAGCTCAATAAATACTGAATTGAATGTTTCAGGAATTAAAGCCGCTCACCAATCAGACAATAAAACACGTTTGATAAAATTCACATCAACACTGAAGCGATGTCATACAACGCGTTGCCTCGGCAGCGTCGCGGCCGCTTAGTCACAGAACAATATTAAGCTCCTCGTAGATAAATAGCCGCGGCTGTGAGTTCCGGTCAAAAAGAGGGAAGGACCGCACCGCGGGCTTCCGAGCCTCGAAAACGAACTCTAGATCTAGGAAACACGGGTGGAGATAGGAAAAGCCGTCTCCAGCCCGTCCCCCAGATATGCGAGAAGCACAGTCAGCCCCCTTATTTTTCCCGAGAGCTGACTGCGCGAGCTGTGCTCCTTAATGTTGCTCGTTATAATATTTAGGCATAATATACTTGTGAAACTGATGCTTGTGCAACTGATGTCTGTGCAAGTGAGGTTTATGCAGCTGATGTTTGTGTAACTGCGAGCTCATCGACGCCCTCCGTGTCAATCTCGGAAAAAGAAAGGCGGTGCGTCGCGGCCATTATTCGGGGGGAAGACCGCAGCTCTAGCTTCCGAACCAGAGATCAGGCAGATCTGGCGGGTGAGGTGAGGTAGGAGATATAGGGACGCGCCCGTCTCCATTCTCTCCAGCAGATTTATCTGCGAACCCAGTGAATGCAGGCGCCGCTCCGCCTCGGCGAATGCGGGACCGACACCTGCGAGGAACGCTGGCGAAGAGGACCGCCCCCCGGGATCGAAGCGTCCGAACTGGCCGTACACAGTGCAGTCAGTCGGCTCCCTCAAGAGCTGAATCAGCGTGCTTCGATCCCAGGCAGGCCGCGCACAGACTGTGTGTATCCCCACTCGTGATGTAGCAGGGCAGGTAGAAACACACAATCTGAAACGCGATCTGGATTCGCCTTTCAGATATCTCGTCTTAGCTTTGCTTTTTGACTATTGCTTACTCTTTGAGGAGCTAATAGTGACAAACAACAATAAATAAGACTGACAAGACAGAATAACATGCACACACAGAGCGCTTGCTGAAAGACGCGAAGCTGCGCGGCATGTGATTTTATAGCTTCCTGGTCGCTTACGTCATCCCACCCATGACGTCACGCTCTTCCATTAGACAGATTACACACGATATTCAGAGTCGCTCACGCTAAGTCTAAGTCGCTCCGAAGCAGCTCGAGTTCCAAGCCACCTGACACCCTAGAGGGCACTCAAAGAAATATTGTCATGCCATGTTGGACTTTTAAATACCTTTGATTAAATTTTTCCATTTAAAATAGCAGTATAATAGCAGTTTACTTTATTTAGTTTTAAAGTTTATTGAAGTTGTCTTTGTTTTATTGTATTTATTTTCTGCTATTGCTCATAATTTGGTTACCTGTAGAAAAGATTTTTAGCACTGAGCCCATAGTAGCACCCAGAATTGTTTTTCCAATTATTTATTTTCTGTATTATGAAAAAAAAAAAAAAAAAAAAAATGTGTAGGCCTATTTTTTGTTGTTGTGAATGTCCCAATTGAGGTACACGGTGTGAAAATTTCAGATAAATGTTCATGTTATATATTTTGGTTGCATTTGTGAGTTAATAAAAATGTAGATGGTTGTTTAAAATAGATGTATAATATCAAAACATCAATATATCGATCGATATACTTCTGTATTGAATCGAATCGTAATCGTATCATAGAATTTTTTGAGGTATCGGCAAATATCGTGTATCGCTGGGTATCTGACCACCAGAACTTTAGCCCCATGCATAGGCGTGCCGATTTGGGTGAGGTGCTCTCATGCCTTTCTGGAGTTATAGCCATTTTAGCAACCTGGGCCACACGACCCTTCGAACGTTTTGAGGGCCCCTCGCCAAGGTGGATGGAAATTTCCACTTTTTTGGGATGATTATTGACCGTCAGACTCCAGAGAATCTTTCTGTGCTGCTTTGGTTCAGACTGGGCCAAATACCTGGTGCTGGTTTGCAAAAGAAGGTTTTCGACAAAATCCACAATAGCCGAAAATTTCGCCGGGGGAGGGTCCTACCATCCCCCAGCATTTCAGGTCTCCCTGACTTACCAAAGCCGAGATGGGCGTGGGCCATGTCCCGCTTCCTCCCCGCTGCCCCATAGCAGCATCGCTTTTTGGCTTATTAGATCATGTGTCCGGTCTGGACGGTTGAGAACTGCGATCGCCTCTTGGAGGTTTTCTTGTCTCTGGGATCCTTTTATATCCTGAGTCACACAACTTTTAAGAGATACATTGAACTCTGCTGCTTCGGGCTCCAACAAGTTTAATGGAAGGGTGTTTTAGTTATTTATTTGTTTGTTTATTGTTGTATTTATTGTAGTTTTAAAGTTTTTAGGCTGTTGGTGCGTCCATCATGTCGGCTTCCCGTGCCGGCGTGCATATTAGAAGCACCACAGCGTGCGTTTTTTTTATTCAGGCAGGTTGAGGGGAAGCTCCTGAAATGTCCCGCATGGGACTTTTCCAGGAAGCTGATCCAAAAGACCTTAGCTTTTAGATCTGATGACCTGAATTGTTTTTGATGACTCGGCCCTTGAACAAAGGATGTGATGTAAGTTTTAAAAACTGCTTCCCTGCTTAATGACTTTTGGCAAAGGTTTGATTCAGATTAAAAGCCCAGTTCTCCATGTTCACTGTGGAGAACTTTAGGGAAAAGATCGCTGAAAACAGAAACTTTCTGAAAACACAGTAAAACTGTGATTGTCAGGATGTTCAATGAAACAGTGGACTGGAAATGATATTTGTGTTTGGTTTGGGGTAGATTTTGCCACTGATCGAGGCCAGCCTGTCAAAGTGTTAGATGAAGATGGCATTTGGACATGCTCCTGGCGAATTCCCATTAAACAATGGGAAGACGCTGGGGGCCTACCAGGGCCTGAAACATCTGCCTTCCATAAAGTGTGCTTGGAGAGAACAGAGGCTATATACATTACCAAGGAATGCCCAAACTCTGCAGGAAGTGTGGCAGGTTTGGGCATCTTGCTGAAGCATGCCAAGAGTTAGTATGTGGGAAGTGTAGAGAAATTGGTCACAGTTTTGATGATTGTACCAATGGCAGACGGTGCAATCTTTGTGGAGAATCAAACCATCTCTACAGAGACTGCCCTAAAAGTTTTGCCAACAAATTGAAAGGAAACAAGATGGCCGACCCACAAAAAGAGAAAATGGAGGACCAAAAAGAGGAGGCGGGGCCTGAGGCATTGGACCAGGAAAGGAGGAAGTGGGACTGGTGGCCAAAGGGCCGTCGGAAGCGGAGTCAGACATGGTGGGAGAGGAAGTCCCTTCCTCCCCAGACAGGAAAGATCAAGAAACAGAGGGCGAGGAGGGGACCGATTCCTCCCTCCAAACAGTATCAAGTATGAGTGAGACTGATTGTTCACTCCCAAATGCTCAGGTGCAGAAAAGACCTGCGGGATCTCCATTGTTCGAAACGAAGAGGAAAAAAGTTCTGAGGGTTACGCGACATCCAGATAGTTCCTCCTCGGAAGATCTGGACCGTCTGTGGCCCTCAGAATCCCCCAATGAAGTGTCTTTTTTGCATATAACGCTAAGAGCATCATCGCCAAAGGAACGGCAAGAGCTTTCCTCTGTAGCTCCTAAGGCGTTAAGCACTTGTCCCCCTGACCTCAGTTTTACTGGGGGAAAGGAAAAACAAGTGCAACAAGATGTAACGTGATTTTAACTGTGTCTTTGTAGTCTTTTAATGTTTGTTTTCTTTTAAATGTCTCATATCTCTTTTTTAACCATACTGCTCATGGCCCTCACCATCTCTACTATCAATGTAAGAAGTGTGAGGTCCACCATTAGAGCACAGAGTATTTTGTCCCTTTTAAAATCTTTTAAGTCCGATTTGTTTTTATTGCAAGAGTGTTCTCTGCCCTTTTTAACCAGGTACAAGAAAATGGAGGAGCTATGGTCCTCAGGAGCCTCCATATGGAGCGGATCAAATTTTAACAAAAATGACGGAGTTGCGGTTTTAATTAATAATCCTAATATCTTGGTGAAGGGCAGCACCGTGGTGAGGCAAGGCCGGGTACTTTTAGTAAATCTGACCTTTTTAGACAGGGATTTTAATGTTCTTAATGTATATGGTTTTACAGAAAAGAATGAAAGATATGAGCTTTTAGAAGATTTGCAACCCCACATGCTAGGTAGGGCTCCCCTAATGGTAGCAGGGGATTTTAATTGTGTTGCAATTATCTAAAACAGACAGGAAAAGGGTAGGGGAGGATTTTACAGTGGACTAAACGTCGGTTTTATTGCAGGGTTTAGTCAGAGATTTTAATTTAGTCGACTGTTTTAAAATTTTGCATCAAAGAGAGGAGGGCTTCACCTGGTTCAGTGGTGATGGTACCAAAGCCTCTCGAATCGACTACGTGTTTACAAGGGACTGCCCGCCGACCGATGCTACATTAACCCCTCTCTATTTCTCTGATCACATGATGCTGTCTTGCACCCTTTCACTGCCCACAGGTGTGACGGTAGGGGGAGGGCTGTGGAAGCTGAACTGTTCCCTGTTGGAAGACAAGGATATAGTTTTAGAATATAGGGAACAGTTCAGCCAATGGCAGACCCTCCAAGACTTTTATGAAAAAGATGCAAGATGGCCGCGCCGGGTGTGGCAGGGATAGCTGCAGCACTCTTTGCTTATGCACTGCTTACAAACACCTTTTTTTACACAGAAACTAGTCAAATTCTGAATGACTCTTATTCTAACAGCATAAGTAAACCTATATCAGTGGACTTTGTGATAATCAAAGTCACCAAACATCTTGGATTTGGAAAACACGTCCTGGCCGCTACTTTCATTTATTCACATTTGTATAGCGAAATCAGAAAGCACTACAAATCGGCACTCAAGCCGCAACAGAGCCTCGCACTAATAATCACCATCTGCCTTTTGCTGTCCGGGGACATCCACCAATGCCCCGGTCCGACAAATGGTTCAACATCAGATAGCCACCATATCATCACATCTAACTATTGCAGGAGTATCCCAAGAAACTTACAGGGATCGGTGTTTGGAATGGATGTGGTCGCTGGTTGGGCGGATCCGTCGGGGATTGGCGGCGGCGGCAGTCCACCGGTTGATACGGATCTTACCGTGGGCGGCCGGCTCGCTGGCCTTGGCGCCAGCGGCTGTCAGTCCCTATCTACATCGGCAAGTAAAGTTCGAGCTCAATCGTCTCTCTTTCCTTTGGGTTTGGGAGCCGTGGGGTGGTGTGAGGAGCTAACGGCGATTAACGTCAACAATAGTAAAACATGCGGGAAACTGGCCAAATCCAGCGATAATAAAACACCGGAAACTTGGGGCAAGTCAGACTGTTAATAACTCCAAATTCTTTTTGGGACTCTAAAATGTTCAAACCTTGTGGGATAAAATATCATTTTGACAGTCAACCCTTTTCTCAATAAAATTTAAAACTTCTTTTACGGTGTCAGAGTGTACCTTTTTAAAACTATATAATGCCCCATAAATTTGTTCCACATCTTCTAAAATCTCTTTTGTTGGCATTCTATGTGCACACTTAAATATACGAAGTATCAAGTTAAAAAGTGATCAAGTCCGCCACCTACTTACTGATTCTAATATTGACTTCTTATGCCTTTCTGAGACATGGCTTAAGGAAACTTCACCCTCTGCAATAATATCTATACCTGGTTATAAAATGTTTCGTAAAGACAGACAGGGTTCCAAGGGAGGGGGGGTCATGATTTATGCCAAGGACACTTTTAATTGTAATGAAATTCATGTCATAGATGAGAATGATTTAGAATTTATTGGTTTAAATGTAACTTTGTCACCGCAAATGTCTTATATTCTTGTGGTTATTTATAGACCTCCTTCATCTAATGCAGATTTTTATGAAAAGCTGGACAGTTTATTAAACCAATTTAATCCTGCAAAAGAACTTATAATGTTAGGTGACCTGAATGTTAATTGGGAAGTTAAGCAAATCAGGAAAAACTTGAAAAAGGTAATGGATAAAATGGATATGGCTCAGGTGATTAATGGCGCTACGAGAATTACAAACTCTACGAGCACTCAAATTGATTTAGCTTTTACAAATAGGCCAGAAAGGGTTTTGAAATCATATAATATGCTTACTGGATTCTCTGATCACAATTCCATAATGGTCACCAGAAAATTAAATAAAAAGCATTTTAAACATTTGCCAGCCACAGAATCCTTTAGGATACCAAAGCAGGAACAACAAAACTTCATAGATTCAATCGATGATGTAAATTGGGATGAATTACTCTCTGGCATAAACTTGGACAAGGATTGTTCTCTATTTTCTAATAAAATACAGCAAATTGTTAATCAATTTACACAGAAAATTAGATAACGAGCTAAAAAAAATGTCCTTCCATGGTTAAATGAATCCGTTCTGAAATTGATGAAAGAACGAGATCATTCCTTGAAGCTGGCTGTAAAATCAGGATATAATAGGCATCAATTTATCTCTTTAAGAAATAGAGTAGTGAGAGAAATAAGGAAATCTAAAGCTGACTTTTTTATTACTGCTTTGAATAGTACACATGGAAATTCTAAAATAACCTGGCATTATGTAAAAAAACTGACAGGTGAGTCCCACAAAAATAAGACAAAACAAATGCAAATTGAATTAAATGGAGACATTTTAACGGAATCTAAGGTATTAGCTGATGCCTTTAACAACTATTTTATTAAATCGGTAGCAGAAATCTCTAAGAACTTTATAATAAAACAAAAAAAAGAACACTTAGTGTCTGCAACACAGTCTTTCTTCATAGCAAACATCACTGAGACTAAAGTCATTGATATAATTAAAACATTAAAACCATCTAAGGCCAGGGATGTATTTGGTATGGACACAAACATGCTTAAAGATTTAGGATCGGTTCTGGCTACTCCTATTGCTTCTATTATTAATCTATCTATTTCCAGTGGTCACTTTCCAAAGGCCTGGAAATCTGCTATTGTTACGCCAGTTTTTAAGTCTGGTCTATCTACCTCCATGAATAACTACCGACCAATAAGCATTCTTCCGGCCATTTCTAAAATTGCAGAAAAATGGGTGGCTGAGCAGATTGTCCAGTATTTAAACAGTAGCTCCCCCTCTTTTCACGCCATGCAGTTTGGTTTTAGATCCAAACACTCCACTGAAACGGCTACGTGCCTTTTTATCGAGAAAATAAAATTTTCTCTTGACAAGGGGGGAGTAGTAGGGGTGGTTTTCTTGGATCTCAAGAAAGCCTTTGATACAGTGAACCACTCAGTTCTGCTTAACAAGCTTCCACAATTTAAATTTTCTCGTGACACTGTTAGCTGGTTTGAATCCTATCTGCATGATCGTACACAATCTGTACTAATTAACAACTGCAATTCTGAGTCGCTTAGGCTAACCACCGGGGTTCCTCAGGGCTCAATATTAGGGCCCCTCTTATTTAGCCTTTATATCAATGACTTGCCTAATGTTTGCTCTGAAGTAGAATGTTTAATGTATGCGGATGACACTGTTCTATTTGTTCATGGTCGCTCTAAAGACTTTGTTGCAGATAAACTTACTAAAGCAATGACTCGTGTTACATCCTGGCTGCAGGAGAACTGCCTGCAGCTAAATATTTTGAAAACTGTAGGTATGTTCTTCAGTTAAACCAACAGAGCTTAATTTAATCCTGACATAATAGTTGCTGGAGAAAAATTACGAATTGTAAATCAATATAAATATCTTGGCTTAGTAATAGATTCACATCTCTCCTTTAAAGCCCATATTGAAAAATTATGTAAAATAATCAAGTTTAATCTTGCAAATTTCCGCTCAATTCGAAATGACATGTCAACCGAAGCTGCATTCATTTTTTTACATTCCATGATTTTCAGTCACCTCAACTACTGCTTTACAAGTTGGTCTCAAGCAAGTCAGAGCGCAAAAAGACCTTTGGAAACATTATACAAACAAGCCATTAAAATCATGGACAAAAAACCAAGGCAATATCATCACTGTGCAATTTAAAAAAAAAACACAGCCTTTTAAACTGGAACAGTATTCATAAGTTTTTTAAATCTGAATCTCATATACAAAGTGACACATGATTTGGCACCAGCTCCTCTGGCTGAGTTCATCAGCCAAAGAAACAGTTCTGAGCGCGTTACTCGAGGCTCTGCCAGAGGGGACTGTGTCATCCCTCTGCGCAGGAGCGTTTTCAGTCACTCGGCCTGGTCAGTGAGGGGCGCTACTGAATGGAATTCTATACCTGAGGAGGTTAGACAGCTCAACACTTATAAGGCCTTTACAAAAAAAATGAAAATTTGGCTCATTAACAATTATATCTGCCAACATTAAAAGCCGAGCCTATTGAGCTGTATTATATATTTGATATACTATAGCCTTTTTGAAAATGTGTTTTTTGTGTGTCTGATTATTGTAACAGGTACAGTGTACCTTAAGTTATTTTACAGTGTCATTTATATTGTAGTCAATTTGCCATAGACTTGTAAATGTATATTTTTGTTCGTATTTTAATGCTTTTTTTACATCTTGGCCAGGGGACTACAGATGAAAAATAGCCTTTTGGCTAATTCTGGCTTTTTTAACCATGTTTGTTCATGTGTTTTATGAAATTGCACTGTCCCCTTTTAAATAAACCATTAAATCAAAATCATTAAATGATACACGTGCACAGTGGTGGGAGATGGTAAAGGACCGGACGAGACAGTTTTTTAGAAAGATAGGGAAAGAAAAGAAGAGTAGGGAAAAGAGACGCATGTTGGGGTTGCAAAAAAGACTACAAAGGTATTTTAATCTTTTAAATAAGGGTTTTGATTTTAACAATGAAATTCAAGAAGTAAAAAAAGAAATGTCAGTTTTAGCCACTATAGAAAGTAAAGGGGTCCTTTTAAGAAGTAAAGAGAGAGAAATAGAAGGAGGCGAAAAGTGTACCAGATATTTTTTTAAGAAGATAATAACAAGGGGTGGGGGGTTAACCAGTGTTAAAACAGGGGATAGGGAGGTTAACACAACAAAAGAGATTTTAGAAGATGTGGAACAAATTTATGGGGCGTTATATAGTTTTAAAAAGGTACACTCTGACACTGTAAAAGAAGTTTTAAATTTTATTGAGAAAAGGGTTGACTGTCAAAATGATATTTTATCCCAAGATTTTAACATTTTAGAAGTCCAAAAAGCTCTTGGAGGTTTTAAGAAGGGGAAGTCCCCAGGAGTGGATGAACTTCCCCTAGAGTTTTATCTAACATTTTGGGACATTTTAGGACATGAGCTTTTGACAGTTTTTAAAGAGTTTGAGACCGTTGACAGACTTCCAGACAGTTTTAGAATTTGGATAGTTTCTGTACTTCACAAAAAAGGTGACCGGACTGACTTGAAAAACTGGAGACCCATAACACTTTTAAATTTTGATTGTAAGCTTTTTAGCAAAGTTTTAGCAACACGCATGTCAACTGTTTTAGAGGACGTGATTCACCCGGATCAAGCTTGTTCTGTGCCCGGAAGAAAGATAACAGACAGCCTAGTGCTGATTAGAGACGCCATCTGTTTCGCGAGAGACAGAAAAATTCGGCTAGTAGTCCTAAATTTAGACATTGAAAAAGCATTTGACCAAGTCTCGCACCAGTACCTTTTTCAGGTACTGCAAAAAATGGGTTTTCCAAAGAGGTTTGTAGCCTGGGTGGGAATGCTGTAAAAGGGACTAGTCAGCAAATTCCTTGTAAATGGGCATCTCTCCAAAGCTGTGAACATACACAGTGGTGTCCATCACGGATGTCCTTTATCTCCTCTCCTGTATGTGGCTTGTATTGAGCCACTGGCACAGATCTTGAGAAGGGATAAATGGATCAAAGGACTGGACGTTCCTGGGACGGGTGGACTGACAGCGACCTGTGCCTTATACATGGACGATATAACTGTTTTAGCCACGGATGTTTTATCTATACGAAGAGCACTGGACTTGACTGACTGGTACGGTCAGGCCTCGGGCGCCAAACTCAATAGGAACAAGTCAGAGGCCCAGCTCTTCGGGCCGTGGGGAGACATAGACACAGGAGGACTTGACTTGGTTATTAAAGACAATGATTTTAAAATTTTAGGTGTTAAATTTGACAAAGACGGGGGAGGACAGGGAAACTGGACTGACATGATAGGGAAAGTTAGACAAAGGCTGGGGTTTTGGGGACTGAGACAGATGACGATTGAGGGCAAGGTTTTAATTTTTAAATCTGTGATTTTACCTCTGATTTTACTTGTCTGTTCTGTTTTTAGCCCCCCTCGGCGGTTCCTGGTGAAACTGGAAAGGGCGGTGTTTTACTTCCTGTGGGGGTCCAAGTGGGAGCGCCTGAAGAGGGAGACTGTGAAGAAAAGGCGGGAGAATGGTGGAAAAGGCCTCCCAGACCCCCACCTGTTTTTAGGCAGCCGCTTCACCGCCCTGCACATTAGCTATGCCATGACCCCATCCAAAGAAAACAAGACGGCTGCAGTGGCACGATTTTGGATGGTGTCTTACCTAAGAACATTGAAAATTTTACCTGTGGACTTGAAAACCCCAGTGTCTTTTAACTTGCCCAAAGAGTACTGTTTTATAAAAAAGTTTTTAAAGAAATACCTTTTAGAACAGCAAGATGTCACCATTTTAACTAACCACAAGCATCTTGTCTCTCTTGTGCAGGACCGGGAACCGGTGAGTCCAGTTCCAGGCCTCACACTAGGTGAGGCCAAACAAGTTTGGAAGAATGCTGCTCACCCCGCTCTCCAGAACAGGCACAAGGATTTATCATGGATGGTGGCTCATGAGATCCTCCCAGTCAGGGCGGTTATGCACTACAGAGGCATGGCCAAAAACCCCATCTGCCCTCGGTCCGGCTGCAATTCCCCGGAGACCGTCCACCACCTGCTCTGGGAGTGCGGCGCTGCGCAGGACCTGTGGGCCAAGACCGGTCCCCTGTATTTCCCGTGCCTACCAGCGGGTGGGGCCCAGTTCGGGGTACCAGCTCGCCATCCTTGGGGTGGGCCGGGGCTTGAAGGACATGACGGCACAGGAATTCACCTCGCTCTGGCTCACCCTCAACGTCATCAAGGATGCCATCTGGGCCACCAGAAACCTGCTGGTGGGGAAGCGCGTTACGGTAACCCTCCATGCATGCGAGCTAAAGGTAACATCAATGCTGCAGGGGTACCGGACGATGATATTCGGACGGGGGGGCCGGGGTCGCACGGAGAGGGTCCCGGCCGCCAAACAGCCCTGGCCGCCCGTAGATGCACCCTCACCAATCTGGCTACGGGAACAGCGGGCCAGCAGGCCGGAGAAGAGGGGATCTCCGCTGAGCCCATAAAGAAGCATCTCACGTGCCTGTTCTGGAGAGCGGGGTGATGAATGACTTGATAAGGACTCACCCCCGGTTTTGCACAACAGATGACTTTTAAAGGCTATTAATTTGTGTTTTTATTGTGTTTTATCAAATGTAATTGGTTTTATTGAACAAAAAAAGATGCTTGTGTGTTATTTTAAATTTGTGTTTTAGCTTTTGTAACGTTCACACCTTTTAAAACACATCACATACATGGACTTTTAAAAACAATGTTACGCTTAATGGTTTTAAATGACTGATTTTTAATGAAGATTGTATTTTATTTTAAAACCATGTGTATTTATTCTATGTATTCTGGTATGTTTTAAAAAAAAATTGTGTGATTGAAAACAAAGAAATACGTGTGTGAAAAAGGAAAAATGCAAAATGGAAAAAATAAAAATGGTGACAATAAAATTTTTCGAAAGAAAGAAAAATCTGTTCTTATCAGATGGACACTTCAAGAGAAGAGACTCCGTTGCCGACCATGATGGTGTGGCTGAAAAATACTGTCAGATTTCAAGTGAAGAAGGAAGCTGAAATGGAGATTAAGAAGAGGTTTGGACGGGATTTTGTCGTTGTCGAGGTGTTAAGAGGAGTTTTTGGAATTCCTGCGTCCCTGATCTTTTGTCTTCAGGATTTCTCTTCTTCTGGGTTCATGGACTTGACCTTTTTTCAACTGAGAGACTGTGTTCCCTTTTTTGAGGAGTGGGAAAAGAAAAAAGATCACCGTTTGCTGAGGGGTCTGCATCTTCATCCAGCCTTTGCACAGGATTATTTACCATTGGTGATCCACCTTTACAACCCCTTTGTGGAGGATGGAGATGTTCTAACTTTTTTGGCAAGGTACTGTGAAAGGGGGGGAACGACTGAAAGACCAGTATGGCATCTTGAATGGTAAGAGGAGATACTTAGTCAAGCTAAGGGCTGATCCAGCATCACCTGGGGGATTTATCCACCCCCCGGGGTCCTTTTTCATCGGGTCCAACCGAGGCTTCCTCCATTATCCGGGGCAGCCGCTGTATTGCAGAAGATGTGGGGCTCGAGGTCACATTAAGACTGACTGTACTGGCCAACGTTGTCGCTTTTGTGAGTCAACAGACCATATGGCCTCAGCTTGCCCCGAACCTAAAAGATGCAGCCTATGCGGTGGGGTGGACCATCTGTTCCGTGCATGTCCAACCAGAAAGAAATCCTTTGCCAGCCTCTTTAGAGAAGGTCAGGACCTGCAGGCAGATCTTGAATCTCTGCTTACAAGCTTACCTGCAGAGATGGAGAGCCAGGAAGCAGGACCTTCGAGTGCAGATCAGGGGGCAAGAGAAACAAAAGGCTGTAGGGGTGAAGTACCGGGCAATTCCAGGGAGGAAGTGAGAGATGAGGAGAGCGTGCGACAACTGGTGCCATCCCAGGAATGGTCAGAGATAGATGTGACAGAGGTAATATCTGGGATCTTCAAGTCTCAGAGAGATCTGACAACTAGGCCCATGGACTTAAGGGAAGGGCAGTCTGCTTCAGTAGGAGGACAGAATCGGCCTCACAGGACGATGTATCAAGTGAACCGATGGAGGTAGCACAAGGACAACGTCGACGACGGCGGCTCACTGAGGACACCGAGAGCCAGGAAAGGGAGCACAAGTGTAGTAGGGTAGGACTTTTAAGCTCATCTCTTTAACAGGAGCCAGCTCCTGTTCAGGACTGGGAGAAAGTGGTCCAAGAAGAGGAGATCCCTGGGAGGGTGGAAGTGGAGGTGGAGGTTGAAAGGGAAAACGGATGTGGAGCAAAAGAGTAGAGAATTTGTGAAAAGGGCCATGTGGACTTGGGAAAACCTGGGAGGGGAGGTTTAGAAGAGAGGGGGGGCAGGATGACAAACAAGTGGGGGAATGGGCTGAGGTACTCACAAGAAAGGGAAAGGGGAGGGGAAAGGGGATATCAGGAAGGAAGGGGAGTATCTAAGGTTTTATTCAGGAAAATATTTGTTTTGTAAGAGTGGCTACTCTGAATGTAAGAGGGATCAAAATGCTACAGCGAAGGACTGCAGTCTTTATTTCTTTAAAAAGGTTACCATTTGATGTTTTATTTTTGCAAGAGTGCCATTTACAAAGGTACAGTGATGTACAATTATTTTCTGCGGGATGGGGGCTGGGGCCTTCAATTTGGGGAGTGGGAAATGTGAGGGCGGATGGGGTGGGGATTTTGTTTTACTCGGGAGTTTGTGATTGAATCCACTAATGTGATTAGGCCAGGGAGGGTGATAGTTGCAGATGTCAGATGGAGGGGGGTGGCTTTTCGGTTTGTGAATGTTTATGCACTGAGTAAGTTAGGAGAAAGGGAGGGTTTTCTAGATGACCTAGCTCCCATCCTCTTTACCAACCGGTTGGTGGTTTTAGGGGGGGATTACAATGTGTCACTAGACAATGCTTCTGGAAAGGCCTTGGCACAGCTGGTGACAAATTTTTCTCTTTGGGATTCATTTAGGTTAGTGGGTGGTTTAGAACCAACCTATACATGGAGAAATAATAGGCAGGAGGCATCACGCCTGGATTATGTTTTTTTACCTGACCATATGAAGGTCATAAATTACATCCAACAGCCTATGTGGTGCACAGATCACTGTTTGGTAGGAGTTGGGGTAGAGGTAGGGGGTTTGAAGAGAGGCAGGGGAGTCTGGAGATTCAATACCTCCTATTTAAAAGATCCTTTTTTCCGAAGTACTTCAAAGGTTGATAGCCGGTTGGAAAAACCTGTGGGGTCTGTTTGATTCACAAGCAGCTTGGTGGGAGGGAGTGAAGGAGAGAGTTTCTCTCTTTTGCCGTTGCTGGGGGATTGCAAAAGCAGAGCGCAAACGTGCTCAGGTCCGCAAATGGTCAGAGGAGTTGCAAACCTTGTGGTCTGAGTGAGCATTGAGTACTGCCGAAGGGTGGAACAGAGCCAGTTTTCTACAGGGAGTCATACAAGACTTTTACTGGGGGGAGGCTAAAACCTTCCTGTTGTGGTCAAGGACCCAGAAACGTCTATTGGATGAGAAACCAACTAGTTATTTCTTTTCCACAGTACGGAGACAGCAGCAGTGCAGCTGTATTGAGGGCCTACAAGGAAGGGAGGGAGTAGAATACTCTGTAGAGGGAATGTTGCAGATAGCCGCTGGTTTCTACAAGGGGCTTTTTAGCAGTAGGGGTTCTTTAAATCCAGCGTCTAGGGGTTTTCTGGAGGGGTTGATAGATGTTTTGGACGAAGAGGAGAGTGTTGCGTTGGAGAAATCTTTAACTCTTCAGGAGGTAGAGTCAGCTTTGTACTCATTTAAAAAGGATATGGCTCCTGGAAATGATGGCCTTCCAGTAGAGTTTTATAGAGCCTTTTGGACTTTGATAGGGGCTGAGCTGGTCGAGGTATATCAGGAGAGCCTGAATAAGGGAGAACTGCCGGCTACTATGAGGACAGGTCTTGTGACTCTCCTCTATAAGAAAGGGAAGAAGGAGGACCTAGCAAATTGGAGGCCAATAACTCTGCTCTCAACGGATTATAAAGTATTAGCAAAGGTCATAACTGAAAGGCTTAAAAGAGTGGTGGGTACAGTGGTTCAGCCGGATCAGACTTGTGGGGTGCCAGGCAGGTCAAGTAGTTTGAATCTAGCCTTGGTGAGGGACATCATCAGCTGGGCAGAACAACGGCAGCTACCTTTAGCTATCTTAAGTTTGGACCAGGAGAAGGCATTTGATAGGGTAAATCATGCCTTTCTAATGTCAGTCCTGGAGCGATTAAGGTTTGGTCCAGTTTTCAGGGCCTGGGTAAAGTTACTATACACCCGAGCGATGAGTAGAATTGGGGTGAATGGATTTTACTCAGAGTTAGTCGAGCAGCAAGGAGGGGTAAGGCAGGGATGTCCCTTGTCCCCCCTGCTCTACATTCTGCCACTGGAGCCCCTTGTGGCGGCACTACGAGCGGCCCCACGAGCGGCCCCATCCTTGACGGGTGTGCATTTGCCTGGTGGTAGGGGGATAAGTGCAAAGGTGGCAGCATATGCTGATGATATGACACTTTTCCTGACTTCAGAGCTGGATTTTGTGGTGGCAGACAGGATCCTGCAGCGGTTTTGTGAGGTCTCAGGAGCTCGGGTAAATGCGAGTAAATCTTCTGCAATGTTTGTAGGACAGTGGGCAGGGAGAACAATTGTGCCAGGTGGATACAGCCTGTGTCCTGATTGGATGAAGATTCTGGGCATTCGATTTTTCAGGAGAAAGAGTGCACAAGAGAATTGGGGGGCTAGGTTTAAGGTTGTACAGGCAAAGGTAGCTAGGTGGAATGCAAGGGGGCTGTCACTCTGGGGTAGGTTGGAGGTGGTGAAGGCTGATCTCCTCCCTAGACTGAACCACCTGGCGTACATATTCCCAATTCCTTTTTGGTATGGTAGGAAACTGGAGAGGTTGGTTTTCTCCTTCCTCTGGAGGAATGGTACAGAGTTGGTAGCCAGAACCCATATGTATCGTCACCTAAAAGAGGGGGGAAGAGGTTTGCCTTGCATACCTTTAAAAATGGAGGCCCTTTTTTCCTCCTTTGCAGCAGGTTTTGTACCCCAGACTGTAGTGCACAAGGCAGGGTGCCTTGCCAGGTTTTGGTTTCCATTGAGGTCCATGATTCCATGGAATGGAACGATGCCTTGGTCAATGGAAAGGCCAGAACAATACCAGAAAGTGGTGGATCTTGTGGTGCAAAAATCCTGGTGTTTAGAGCAGTCAGTGATTTTAGACCATAAAAAACTGTACTGCAGACTAAGGGATGAGTTGGTTGAAGGGGCAGAGAAGGCTACTCTGCACGATGGGGTGGATTGGTCTATCTTGCAACCCTCATATTTGGTGGGTGCCTGCAGGGATCTGAACTGGTTGACAGTTTTAGGCCGGCTGCCTGTAAGAGAGCGTCTGTACAGAAATGGGCAGGAAAGGTCACCTTTGTGTCCAGTGGGCTGTGGACAGGAGGAAACAATTGAGCACAGTTTGTGGTCTTGTCCGGGAGCTGCAGCTCTCTGGCGTTTTGTAAAGTTGTGGTGGAAAGATTGGAGGGGGCCTTCTATTAAGAGAGAGCTAGTAGTGAAGGGTGAGGGTTTAAAGGATTTGGAAAAGATCGCAGGAGAGTGGTGTGGGTGGTAATTTCAGAAGCTAAATACATTTTGTGGGAGTGGAGAACAACGTGCTTGAAAAAGCAGTTGCCTCGTGTGTTTCCAGAAAGGTTATTTTGTCGTTTACTTGGGAAAATAGTAACTGAGGTAAAAATATTTAAAGAGTGTTATGGGGACGAAGAAACCAGGAGGATATGGGGAGGGTTACCAAGAGCGGGTGTGGGGTAAAGGGAATAAGGATTTCATGTTATGTTGCCTTTTGGATGTTTTTTTGTTGTTTTGTTCTGTTTTTTTTTTTCTATTCTTTTGGTGTAGTATAACCTTTTTATCTTATTTGTGTGTATAAGGAAATGGTAAAAGAAATGTAATTTTTGTTGTAATGTTTTCCAGAGTGTTGTAATGAATGGATTGGTTAAATAAAAAAAAAATTTGTGTGGAAAAAAAAAAAATTCACTTGCGCTCTTGAAAAATTGCCACCTGGTGGGCGGTTTAGTTCAAATTTCTCACAGACCTCACTTTTCAAGTCGATCGGTCTGACTGTTGCCGAGCTGTAGCTGTTTTCATGATTGCTTGGTTGTCCTTTTTCATTTCCTTTTCCTTTTTTTCACCTTACAGCACCACTAAGTGGCCAGTCGCAGCGCCCTTTCTCTCCTGACCACAGACTTAGCCCGTGCATAGGCGTGCCGATTTGGGTGTAGTGATCTCATTCCTCTCTGGAGTTATAGCCATTTTTGCAACCTGGGCCACACAACCTTCGAATGTTTTGAGGGCCCCTCGCCAAGGTGGATGGAAATTTCCACTTTTTTTGGATGATTATTGACCGTCAGACTCCAGAGAATCTTTCTGTGCTGCTTTGGTTCGGACTGGGCCAAATACCTGGTGCTGGTTTGCAAAAGAAGGTTTTCGACAAAATCCAAAATAGCCGAAAATTTAGCTTCCTGCCAATTCGAGACCTGCCTCTCGTTCGGCTCAAGCCAAGGATTCCGATGACATGAGGCACGTGACTCTGTGACAAACCGTTTGGGAGTCACGAGCGATGCCGTACTCTCCGCCGCAGCAGAGCCACCGTCGGGCCGATCGGGGCGAGGCTCTGTGATGTTGCAGACGGGGGAGGGTCCTACCATCCCCCAGCGTTTCAGGTCTCCCTGACTTACCAAAGCCGAGATCGTCGTGGCCATGTCCCCCTTTCCTCCCCGCTGCACCATAGCAGCATTGCTTCTCGGCGTTTTGGCTAAGATCACATGGTCTGTTTGGACGGTTGAGACTGCGATCGCCTGTCGGTGGACCTTTTGGCTCGTGTGTGGCTTGTTACACGGGCTCTCTATCCTCTGAGAAGTACATTGACAAGCGGTTTTTAATTGGAGACGGCTCGCACCGCGGAGAATCTAATTGTTTTTAAGGTAATATGGTTTTAGCTACGGTTTTTATTGTGTTAATTTATTGTTTGTTTTAGCCAATGCATGCTGGTGGTGCCTCCACCATGTCGGCTGCTTTTTATTCAAGGAGGTCGAAGGAAAGGTTCTGGGTATGTCCCGTATGGACTTTTCTAGAAAGCTTGTCCAGCAGACCTTACATTTTAAACCGGAAGATTTGAATTGCTTGATGTCTCTGCCTCTGAACAAAGGTTTTGATTTAAGTTTTAAGACTGCTTCCCTGCTTAATGATTTCTGGCAAAGGTTTGAAACTGCTAAATCCCAGTTCTCTATGTTCATGGTGGAAAAACTCTTTGACAACACACTTAAAACTGTGATTGGAGAAGATATATGTGTGTGGCTGGGTAGATTTTGCACTGTTCGAGGCCAGCCGGTCAAGGTGCTAGATGAAGATGGTATCTGGACATGCTTTTGGCGTATCCCCATTAAACAATGGGAGGACGCTGGGGGCTACCAGGGCCTGAAACATCTGCCTTCCATGATTGTGCTTGGAGAGAACAGAGGCTACATTCATTACCAGGGTATGCCTAAGCTATGTCGGAAATGTGGTAAATTTGGTCACTTAGCCGATGCATGCCAAGAATTAGTATGCGGGAAGTGTAGAGAAATTGGACATAGTTTTGAACAATGTACCAATGGCAGGCGGTGCAATCTTTGTGGAGAGTCAAACCACCTCTACAGAGATTGCCCTAAAAGTTTTGCCAACAAGCTCAAAATGGCCGCCCCACATTGGCACCAAACAAATGAAGAAAGGAAGGAGGAGGCGGTCCCTGAGGTTTTGGCGGGAATTTCAAATTCCCAGCCAACCTCAGGGATTGGGCAGGAAGGAGGAAGTGGGGCGGCCACAGGGGCGGAGTCAAATGTTTAAACTGAATTGGAAAGTCACGGAAGGAAAAGAGAGTGAAGAAGGAACCAACTCTTCCCTGGAAACCGTTTCAGATTTGGTTCAGGAATCCACTGGGAGTGAAGCTGAGTGTTCACTCCCAAATACTCAGGTGCAAAAAAGACCTGCGGGATCTCCTCTGGTGGAAACAGAGGAGAAAAAAGCTAGGGCAGCACAACAGCTTGATAGTTCCGGTTTGGAAGATCTAGAGCGCATGTGGCCCCTAGAGTCCCCAAATGAGGTTTTGTTTTTGCACATTAAGCTAAGAACATTGTCGCCCAAGGAGTTGCAAGAGGGTTTCTCTGTAGCACCTGAGGCGTCGAGCACCTGCTCCCCTGACCCCAGTTCATCTGGGAGACAGGAAGGGCAGGTGAAACAAGATATAACATGATTTTAAGCATATTTTTGTAGTCTTTTTGTCTTCTGTTTAAATGTCTCATACTGTTTTAACCATACTGATCATGGCCCTCACCATCTCTACCATTAATGTAAGAAGTGTGAGGTCCACCATGCGAGCATAGAGCATTTTAATCTTTTCAAAATATTTTAAGTCAGATTTGTTTTTACTGCAAGAGTGTGCTCTGCCCTTTTTAAACAGGTATACCAAGATGGAGGAGCTATGGTCTCCCGCTTCCTCAATATGGAGCAGATCAAACCAAAATAAAAATGATGGTGTTGATGTTTTTGTTGCTATTTTAATTTAATATTATATTGTTTTGGTGAAGGGCAGCACGGTGGTGAGGGAAGGGCCCTTTTAGCAAACCTGACTTTTTTAGGCAGAGATTTTAAGGTTCTTAATGTGTATGGTTTTACAGTTAGGCAGGGGATTTTAACGGTGTTTTATCAAAAAAAAGATAGGTAGAGGGTAGGAGAAAATTTTAAGGTCGATAAGACATTGGTTTTATTACAGAGTTTAATCAGAGATTTTAGGTTAGTTGACTGTTTTAAAAAAATGCATCAAAGAGAGGAGGGCTTCACCTGGTTCAGTGGTGATGGTACCAAAGCCTCTCGAATTGACTACCTATTGACAAGAGCTGGGCCTCGGACTTGTTCCTGTTAAGCTTTGCGCCCGAGGCCCGACCGTACCAGTCAGTCAAGTCCAATGCTCTTCGTATAGATAAAATGTCCGTGGTTAAAAGAGTTACGTCATCCATGTATAAAACACAGGTCGCCCTCAGTCCACCCATCCCAGGAACGTTTAGTCCAGTGTTAATTTAGTTAACGAAGACGACGACGAAAAATATTCGTTAACGAACATTTTTTCTGTGACGAAGATGAGACGTTGACGAGCTAAAAATAATATCTGATGACGAAATTATGACGAAATTTATGCCGTGTTTTCGTTAACTAGACGAGACTGGACTATAATGTTATTTGAGGACTACTAGACATTCAAAATGCATCCTATAGGCTTTTGTCTTTTAAAATGTGTGTCCCTGTCATTGGATTGCCATCAGATAAGGGGTGTTTGCATATCTAGTCAGTATAGCAGCCGCAGTGGATGGATAGACTACAAAAACGCAAACTAGCGATCTGAAACAATGGCCTCAGCACCCGAAGGGGTATGGATAAGGTAACCAGACGTCCCGTTTTTCCCGGGAGTCACAATTCGTTGTCGATTAACTTAAAGTTAGTGAAGGCGGGATAGGTGAAATCACGCTGATAGAAGCGTTCTCTCTGTCGCGCGCTCCACTTCCTCAGTTCTCATATACAGCGCGCAATCAGTTCTCAACGCTCAAATACACACACAGCAGTCCAAATGTTTATCGTGTAGAGTATCTCACGTAAATACAGTAGGTTATGGATTAAGTGAACGTGAACAGGTGGGTGAAAACTGAACGTGTGTCAGTATTTCATGCATGCCTTCCGTCTCAAAAGGACAGCATTCCAAATTAAATACCTATCTGTCATTAATGTTAACCAACAAAAGATGTTAAATAAATGTATACATGTTAAGTAAAACCTATAGTATCTGAAAAATGAGTTTAATTTGTATCTCCATTGTATTTGTCTTATTGTGCTTCTTTTTAATATATATATATATATATTATAATATATATATATATATATATATATATATATATATATATATATAGTATATATATAAATAAGTTACTCCTTTTTTCACTTAAAGAGAAAGTTCACCCAAAAATGAAAATTGTCATAATTTATTCAAGATTTTCCAAATTCAGTCCTTGATTCAAATTTCTCATAAGCTTGATTTGTAAAATTGATTTGGTCTAAAGAGAGAAGAATTAATGATTATTTTAATTTGAAAACTACATATAAAATCGCTACCAAAATAAACTCTGGTAACTACAGTTTGGCTAAAAGTAGTGACTAAAAGTTGACTAAAATGCAATGACTTTTCATCGACTAAAACTATGAAAGACTCAAATGACTAAAATGTGACTAAGACTATTAAGCATTTTCGTCTCAAGACTAAGACTAAGACTAAATCAAAAACGCCTGCCAAAATTAACACTGGTTTAGTCCTTTGATCCATTTGTCCCTTCTCAATTATCTGTGCCAGTGGCTCGATGCAAGCTACGTACAGAAGAGGAGATAAAGGACACCCCTGACGAACGCCACTGCAGATATTTACTGCCTTGGATAAATGCCCATTTACTAGAATTTTGCTGACTAGGCCTTTTTTCAAAATGAAAAAAAGAAAATGGTGAAAATAAAACTTTTCGAAAGAAAAATCTGTTCTTATCAGTTTAATATTGAGTTTAGTTTGCCCTTGCAGATGCCGTGGTTGCTGTTTTGTTGAGAATTCTCCTCTGATGCACCCATCTGAGGTCTTGGAGTCTTTCACTAATGAACTGATGCATTGAATCAGGTGTGTTTGGTTAAAGGGAGTCATCTAAAACAGATGAGACACTTTTTCTTCTTTGTCTGAGACACCCTGATTCAGATCTTCGAGTCTCTACTAATGAGCTGATGATCTGAATCAGGTGTGTTTGATTACGGTGAAATAGAAAACATCAACAAAACAACACTGATCTAAAACCAGGATTGGGAAGCACCGGCCAACGCTTGGCAGTTTGCAGGCCAGTAACAGAAGGCAGCCATCCTTCCTTTGCTAGGGGTGGGGGTTCACCATTGATGAGGATGGTAGAGACGGAAATGGTACCTCTGACTGGCCGCCTAGGCCTGGTGGGGAGACACCATGATCAAGAAGGCGGTTCACCCAGGGTGAGGCTCATCCATTGCACTCCGGCCGGTCTGACCCCTGCGAATTCCCCAAATATGGGAATCTCGACTGCATAATTTGTGGAAGTGGGGGACTGCGTTTGCGCTCTCCCCTGAAATTGTTGGTTAAACAAAGCAGATTGTCTTTTCTCTACTGTTCTTTTATTGAAAGCGTTTGTTCTGTTTTTCTTTTTGGGTTCTCAATGACCCAGAGAGCTGTTCAGAATGAGGAGTTCTGTCATATGCTGGGTATGTGTTGTGCGTGTGTGGAAAGCTGGGTATGTGTTGTGCGTGTGTGGAAAAAAGTCACTTGCACTCTCCTAAAATCGGCCCCTGGTGGGCGGTTTAGGTTAAATTTCTCACAGACCTCACTTTAAGTCGATTGGACTGACTGTTGCCTAGTTGTAGCTGTTTTCATGATTGTTTGGTTGTCCTTTTTTCATTTCCTTTTTTTCAGGTTGCAGCGCCCTTTTTCTCCTGACCACAGACTGAGCCCGTGCATAGGCGTGCTGATTTGGGTGAAGTGATCTCATTCCTTTCTGGAGTTATAGCCATTTTAGCAACCTCGGCCACACAACCTTCAAACGTTTTGAGGGCCCCTCGCCAAGGTGAATGGAAATATCCACTTTTTTTGGATGATTATTGACAGTCAGACTCCAGTGAATCTTTCTGTGCTGCTTTGGTTCAGACTGGGCCAAATACCTGGTGTTAGGTTGCAAAAGAAGGTTTTCGACAAAATCCAAAATAGCCAAAAATTTTGTCCGTGCCACGAGCCAATTCGAGACCTGCCTCTCGTTTGGTTCGAGCCAAGGATTCTGATGACATAAGGCACGTGGCTCTGCGACAAACCGTTTGGGAGTTACGAGCGATGCCGTACTTTCCGTCACAGCAGAGCCACCGTCGGACCGATCGGGGCGAGGCTCGATGACGTTTCAGACAGGGGAGGGTACTACCATCCCCAGCGTTTCAGGTCTCCCTGACTTACCAAAGCCGAGATGGGTGTGGCCATGTCCCATTTCCTCCCCGCTGCACCATAGCAGAATCGCTTCTCGGCCTTTTGGCTAAGATCAAGTGTTTGGGGATTTGATCTTTGGAGAAGGAATTATGGCGGGTACGTCTGCGCCTTCAGTTCCAAGAGCGGGACTGAGAAATACACTGTGTTTCCAATTGAAGGATCCATTGATGGATATGATGGAAAGAGAAGTTTTTGCAAGGGTTGTTCTTCTGGACAAAAATGAAGTTAAAAGTGGAAGATGTGTACTGAAAAGAATGGGTTGGAGGGGTTGATGCATCCTCCTGCACAGTTTAACATCGGAGCAGACAAAGGCTATCTGTTCTACTCCAGACAGCCTCCTTTTTGTAGGAGGTGTAGACGCTATGGGCATAATGATGCCAGGTGTGAAGAGCAAAGGTGTTTGCAGTGTGCCCAGCTGGGTCACATAGCAAAAAACTGCACTATGTTCCTAAGTTTTGTCACAGCTGTGGCTCATTAGACCACTTGATGAGAGATTGCTAAGGTGGCCAAAAGCAGTGCAGAGAAGGAGTGAGAGGGGAAGAAGGCGTGAAGGACAGACGGTTGGGTGAGGAAAGTCAAAAGAGGATCATTGATCAACAGGTGATGGAGAAGGGGATGACAGAGGCTGGCAAGGAGGTGGGAGCTGCTGTGATGGAGAGAGGCAAAGAGACAGAGGAAGTGGAAGATGCGATGGCGGCTTTCTTGGAGACACTGAGTGGGGAACAGTTCAAAAGCCCCATGCAGTGCGCAGACAAAGTAGAAGAGGAGATGGAAGTGGAGAGTAAAAGTGTCCCAGCTGATGCGAGCGGGGAAGAAAGCCAACTGGTCAGGAAAGCTGAAAAGAGGAAGGGGAGACCAAGTAAGAAGAGGAAGCCTGAGACGGTTCTAAAGTTGAGCTTTTCAGAGGAATCATCATCTACGGACAGTCAAGATGGGCTTGAGATGGACAATACAAGGCCCTTATTTCAGCTGACAGAGGAAATGGACTGTAGAAGGCATGAAGAGCGGGAAGAGGAGTCGTATGGCCTCAAGCCAAAACCTGTAAGGTGGGCAGATTAAGTAGTGAGTGAGAGTGAGGCCACAAGCCTGGAAGGACAAGAAATGGGAGGGACATTAAAGAGCGAATAAGGCTGTCTACTGAGGAGCTGATGGTGGGGACAATAAATGTAAGGAGTATAAAGGATTCAGTGAAACGGAGAGCTGGGTTTTCTTTTTTGCATAATTGTAAGTGTAATATTTATTTTTTGCAAGAAGTTCATTTAAAAGGCTCTGAAGATGCAAGGAAATTTACCGAAGAGTGGGGTAGGGGAGGTGTATTATGGAGTGTGGGAGGGTTTTTTTCTTCAGGGGTGGGGATATTGTTTTGGGATCAGGGAATAGAAGTTGAGAACCATTTTACAGTTTCTCAAGGGAGGGTGGTTGGGGCAGATGTAAAGTGGAGAGGGGGTGAATACTGATTACTTTCAGTGTACGCTCCTCAGACAGCTGAGGAGAGGAAATAAATTTTTGATATGTTGTTAACAGTTTGTGCCACCAATAAATTATAATGGGGGTAAGGGGGAGAGATTTCAATTGTTAACAGTTTGGGATAGTAGTCTGCAGGTGTTGGAGGGAATCCTGCAAGGGCATGATTTGGTGGACAGAGGGCAGAGGGTTAAGCCTAAAGCATGTATGGCAACATGGAGGAACTCTAGAGGGGTGGAGAAAAGGTTAGATTATGTATTTTTCTCAAGGAATATTGTTGTGGAGAAGCGGGGAGTGTGGATTGTTTTCTTTTCTGATCATGAAATGGTCTGGTTTGTGATTAAGGGGAATACAGTTAAGTTTGGTAAGGGGTGTTGGAGGATGAATATAGAGGTATTGAAGGAGAAAGAAGAAGCAGTTAATAGCTGAATTAAAGGATAAGACGGGGGGAGTTTGACCAAAACTAAAAGGGGTAAATGGTTATGTAAGAGACCATTTCAAAAACCTTTTTAGACAGAGGGAGATAGTTAATTGTCTGTCCAAAGTTGTCCCTGAGGAAGTAAGGTTTGGTTTAGGTTCTCCCATTACGATAGGTGAAGTTGAGGGGGTTTTGAAGAAGATGAGTAAAGGCAAAGTGCCAGGGATAGATGGCTTGCCTGTCAAATTTTATGTTAGTTTTTTTAGTACTTTAGGTATTCATCTGGTGGAGGTGATTAGAAAGGTGTTGGAGAATAAAAATATACGAAGTTTAATGGCAACAGGAGTAATAACACTTCTCTATAAAAAGGGTGAAAGGTGAGACATTGCCAATTACAGGCCGCTCACAATTCTTTCAGTGAACTATAAAATTATAGTAAAGCTTCTGGCGGACAGGTTGAAGAAAGCCCTACCTCATGTTGTGAATGTAGATCAAATGTGTGGGGTGGAGGACCGTAGTATTAAATGGAATCTACAACTCATTAGGGATGTGATTGCGTGGGCAAAGAACAGAGAGCTCATGGTGTTCAGCTAAGATCAGGCTAAGGCCTTTGATAGGGTAAATAGGGGGTTTATGTTTAAAGTTATGGAGAGAATGGGGTTCGGGGAGGACTTTATAGGATGGATTAGAGCACTGTATACAGGTTGTAATTGTTTGGTTTCAGTCAATGGGATTCAGTCAGGATTTTGAGGCAAAGGGAGGGGTGAGGCAGGGGTGCCCTCTCTCCCCATTGCTTTTTATTTTATACGTGGAGCCAGTGGCAGAGGCGATCAGATTAGATAGTAGAACAAAGGGTTTTGTGGTACCAGGAGCAAAGGGAGCTGGGGTGAAATTATCACAGTATGCTGATGACACTTCATTGCTGTTGATGTCTGACAGGTGTCTTGAGAGAGCTTTGTCCCTTTTTGAAGAGTTTTCACTAGCATCGGGGGCTAGTTTAAATGTTGCAAAGTCGGCCATTAAGTTCTTTGGGAATTTCAGGAAGAGGCGAGAAGGCCTTGGTGGTTTGCAGGTGTGTGAGGGTACTTTGAAGATCTTGGGTATAAACTTTCAGAATGAAGGCTCAGCAACTCTGAATTGGGTTGGTCGTATTGCATCAGTGCAGAAGAGGCTGGCAAGGTTGAAAGGGCCCAGGTTGTCACTGATGGGGAAGGTTCTGGTAGCGAAGATTGATGTGTTACCAGTGCTTCAGTATTTGGCTTACATTTACCCTTTACCAGTAAGCATGAGAAGGGCAGTAATACGGATACCATTTAATTTTGTATGGGGGGGTAGATATGAATACGTTAAGAGGTCTGAAATGTTTAATCCTGTTAGTAGAGGGGGGCGGGATGTTCCTCATATTCCTTTAAAACTTGATTGTTTATTTGTGTCTTCTACTTTGGTGCAGTTATCCAAGCCGGTAGAGCATCCGTCTGGGTATTTTCTTAGGTTGTTTTTCTCGTATGAGGCACGGCATGTAATGAAGTGGACCAATGATGGTCCAAGGGCAGAGGAACAGCCCTGGCATAACAGGCATGCTGTTAAGTGGTTGGGGAAATACTCTGAGGGTAAGGATGGGGTGGTATGTTTGGAGCAGAAGAAGTTGTATGGGAAGGCAAGGGAGAGAGTTTCTAGTGAAGTGAGACTGTGTGTCCAGGAGAGAGAGTATGGTTGCATATTCAACCAAAGGGATTGCACAACGGTCTAAAAGATCTTAATTGGCTATGTTTTCTAGGGCGTTTACCAGTGAAGGAGGTTATGAATAGACATGGGCTATCAAAAGATGGTAGGTGCCCGAGGGAGGGGTGTTTGAGCCTGGTTTCTCCCAAGGTTTTTTCTCCATTCTGTCACTGATGGAGTTTTGGTTCCTTGCCGCTGTTGCCTCTGGCTTGCTTAGTTGGGGACACTTCATCTACAGCAATATCGTTGACTTGATTGCAAATTATTGCACAGATACGATTTAAACTGAACTGAGCTGCATGGTGACATCACTGAATTCAATTGAATTATTGACACACTGTTTTCCAAATTAATGTTGTTCAGTTGCTTTGATGCAATCTTTTTTTGTTTAAAGCGCTATATAAATAAAGGTGACTTAACTTGTTCACAAGAAGAGACCATAAGACACACTTTCTGGGAATGTGCTTGTGCACAGAGAGTGTGGGGGAGGGTGAAGAGGGTTTTAAGGGTGGTCTCAGATAATTTTCAGGTGGGAATGTAATTGGGGGTTTTAGATGTAAGAAGGGGAAAGGGAAAGTTGCATTTATGCTTTGGTTAATAATGCATTTGGTAAAGAAAGGGATATGGGAGAAAAGACAAGAGTTAATTAGAGGAAAGGGCAGGAGGTCAGCAGAATGGATAGTACTGGGAGTGGAGGCTGAATTAAGGGGAAGGATCAAGTGGGATGTACAAAGGTGGGGGAAACATGCAGCCAAAGAAAGGTGGAAAGATTTGGTTGAACTGTATTATGATAAATGTTACTGATTGTGATTAAAATGAGGTATAATTCTGATTTAAAAGTGAACAAAATGAACGTAATGTTAAAAGTTTGATTAAAAAAAAATGTTACGCGAGACACAGAAATATTCGGCTAATAGTCCTATATTTAAACTTTGAAAAAGCATTTGACCAAGTCTCGCACCAGTACCTGTTTCAGGTCCTGCAAAAAATGGGATTTCCAGAGAGGTTTGTAGCCTGGGTGGGACTGCTGTACAAGGGCCTAGTCAGCAAAATTCTAATAAATGGGCATTTATCCGAGGCAGTAAATATCTGCAGTGGTGTTCGTCAGGGGTGTCCTTTATCGCCTCGTCTGTACGTGGCTTGCATCGAGCCACTGGCACAGATCTTGAGAAGGGACAAATGGATCAAAGGATTAAACATTCCTGGGACGGGCGGACTGACAGCTACTTCTGTTTTATGTATGGACGATGTAACCCTTTTAGCTACGGACGTTTTATCTATATGGAGAGCAATGGACTTGACTGACTGGTACAGTCGGGCCTCGGGCGCTAAGCTCAACAGAAGCAAGTCCGAGGCCCAGCTCTTCGGGCCATGGGAGGGAATGGACATAGGTGGACTGGACGTGGATTTTAAAGAGACAGATTTTAAAATTTTAGGGGTCAAGTTTGATAAAGAGGGAGGTGGATGGGAAAATTGGACTGACTTGCTAGGGAAAGTTAGGAAAAGACTGGGGTTTGGGGGACTAAGACGGATGACAATTGAAGGTAAAATTTTAATTTTTAAATCTGTTATTTTACCTCTAATGTTACTTGTTTGTTCTGTTTTTACCCCACCTAGGAAATTCTTGATGGACCTACAGTAGAGAGGGCTGTGTTTTATTTCCTGTGGGGGTCCAAGTGGGAAAGACTGAAAAGGAAGGTTGTCAAAAAGAGACCAGAAAATGGCGGAAAAGGCCTCCCAGGCCCCCACCTGTTTTTAGGCAGCCGCTTCACCGCCCTCCACATAAAGTATGCTGTGACCCCATCCAATGATAATAAGACGGCAGCCATGACACGATTTTGGATGGGGTCTTATCTAAGGACTCTAAAGATTTTACCTGTAGATTTGAAAACACCAGTGTCTTTTATCCTGCCTAAAGAATATAGTTTTATAAAAAAGTTTTTAAAGAAATACCTTTTAGAACAACAAGATGTCTCCATTTTAACTAACCACAAGCATCTCGTCTCTCGTGCAGACAGCGCACCTTGTTTGTTTTCTTTATTTCATAAATGCACAAAGTTTTGTTGTTATTATGTGTGGATACAAATAAAAGTAGACCCTTTACAGATTTGATTGATGTATTGCTCTTATCTGTACGATCAAAACTGAAAGTGTAATTTAAGTTCTTTTCGGGGGTTATCAGGAAAAAATGCCTCAAAAGGTGTATCCGCGTTAATCGACTTCAGAGGGTTAAGGGATTGCTGCTTATTGTGACGAATAACAGAGCAAGAAATGAGGGCCTTGTCCTTGCTCCCACTGAGGTCTGCCCTTGGAGATGCCGTGGTTGCCGTTTTATTGTGAATTCTCTTCTGATGCACCCACCTGAGGGCTTGGAGTCTTTCACTAGCGAGCTGATGCATCCAATCAGGTGTGTTTGGTTAAAGGGAGTCATCTAAAACAGATGAGACACTTTGTCTCCTTTGTCTGAGACACCCAATTCAGCTATTCAAGTCTCTACCAATGAGCTGATGATCTGAATCAGGTGTGTTTAATTAAGGTGACATAGAAAACATGCATGATGAGGACGGTAGAGACAGAAATGGTACCTCTGACTGGCCGCCTGGGCCTTCATACTCCCCTGTGAATTCCCCAAATGTGGGAATTTCAACTGCATAATTTATAGTAGTGGGGGACTGCGTTTGCGCTCTACCCTGAAAGTGCTGGTTAAACAAAGCAGATGGGTTTTCTCTACTGTTCTTTTATGTCTTTCTTTTTGGGTTCTCAGTGACCCAGAGAGCTGTTCTGAATGAGGAGTTCTGTCATATCCTGGGTATGTGTTGTGCGTGTGTGGAGATATTGAATGATGGTCTTGTGGTGTGGGCCCCTGAATTTCACACAGACCTCAGGTGACTATTGCCTAGGTAGCTGTTTTTCATGATTGTTTTGGTTGTCCTTTTTCATTTCCTTTTCGTTTTTTCTCACCTTACAGCGCCACCAAGTGGCCTCGCAGCGTCCTGACCACAGACTGAGCCCATGCATAGCGTGCAATTTGGGTGAAGTGATCTCTTCATTTTCCGGGAGTTATAGCCATTTTAGCAACCTGGGCCACACGACCTTCAAACGTTTTGAGGGCCCCTCGCCAAGATTAATGGAAATTTCCACTTTTTTTGGATGATTATTGACAGTCAGGACAGCGTTGTCGATTTTGTGGGGAGGCAGACCACGTTGCTTCGGTCTGCCTTGCACCAAAGCTCTGTAGCCTTTGCGGCAAGCCCGATCATCTTTACCATACCTGCCCATCAAGAAGCAAGACCTATGCGAGCATATTGAAGGAAGGTGATGATCTGCAGGCAGACCTGGATGCCATTCTTAGCAGTCTACCAGCAGAAAGGAAGGGGCATGTTGAACAAGCGACAGGTGCAAATGATCAGAGAAGTATGAGTGCATCAAGTCAGGAGTGTGCTGGTATGAAGGAACAAGCAGATGGAGCCGTGGGGGATCTGACAACTTTGTCACTGGATGGAAAGGAGGTACAGTAGGTGGCGGGATCTGACCTGCCGCTCGTGACGCTGTAAAGTGCATTTGCAGCTTTTGAGCCGCTGAGTGGCACTGCTAATCACAAGTTATCAAACAAGCGCATCAAAGCACATTTTCGCAAATAGACGTCAGTTTTGCCTCGCTGATGTGTTACATTTGACGGCTGCAGTCAGGGAAAATGAAAGAAAAACACTGTAGTTAAAATATTTAATATTCACAGATGAAAGATTGGTACTTATGAAGTTATGTGCATTTCTTAGAACGGATTCAAGAAGGGTAAATGTCAAGCCTGTGCCTGAGTCTGTGCTTATATTTTCTCTAAGCTACAGTTTTACACCATATTTTAGATTTGGACACTTTAATAGGTGTGCAGTATATTTATATAATATAAATTATGTGTTATATTATTCTAAAGAAATTGTGGTTTACTTTGCATCAGAGCATTAAAAGTGGTAGCCTATTTTAGTGAGCTAGGCTATGGATTAATATGCAAAATGTCAATATTCACGGCTATATTTTTAATTTATATTTTAAAATTCCTTTAATAAAACAACATGCATTTTTGTTATTCGTTACCTGTCCTCTATTTTGACAGACAACTTATTGGGAAAATATATTTGTCTGTACACTGATTAAGAAATTGTTAATTAAAACAAGAAACGAATAAATTAAACCTGCACGATTTAGCAAAATCATTGAAATTCCAAAGAATGGACTGATTAATAAAACGGCCTCATGATTAAACTCAAGTTCTCTCATTAATAATCACCAAAGTGCAAATGATGTATAAAAAAAAGAGCTTTATTAATAGACAACCTCAGTGATTTTAAATTGAGCCTTCTTTACTTGCTTTCATATAATTTAGTAAAAAAATAAAATTGCAGCCGCATTTAAATGCAGGTGTGTTTAATTTCTGGTGTGTAAAATGTCTGCGTGCAAGATTTGTGATGCTTTTTTTATTATTTGTTTTTTTTTTTTTTTGTTTTTTGTTTTTTTTTTATTTTGTTTAATAACATGTAAAAAATAATTTATGTTGTAATGCATATGCAAAATATGAATTATTCATATTCAAGTGTTTGTGCGAAAATTATTAATTCATGCAGGACAGAGAGGTGCCCTCCACTTGAATTTTTTTTCCTGATGATGAATTAACTTTAAATTGTGGTGTCTCACATACATGACACAAAAAGCTTGAAATGTCTTTTAAACGAATCAATTCAAAACAAAGTATATTGTACTCTGTGAGGGTTGTATTTCTCTTTAAAGGCGCCATGTGGAGAGGTGTCAGCATTCATCTTGCAGCCGGACAAGAAAAACATTTGTTTTATTAATAAATAATTAAAATGTCTCTCCTTTTTTACAATTTTCTGTGCTTTTGGGGCAAACTTAATGCATGTGCAGCACGGAATATATTAAGGCTCATTATGGATTATAGATGTAAAGTTTAATATAAAACCGATTAGGAATAATGACAAATGACGACTAGTAATTAGAAAAATCTTACGTGGGAGGCAGACCTATTAAATACCCTCTGGACACTCTGTTAAAAGTTTTTTTCAAGCATTTTATGTTTGCATAAATTCTTCTTTCAGAGCGGTCCGTAATGGAGAAAAGCTTTAACACTGATTTTTCCTCTGAAACACAAAAACAAAAATTTAAATAAAATTGATATTTTATGTTTTGAGATTGGCCAGCCCTTCTCTGCAGATATTGTTGCTTCTGGTCTGTGCATTGTAAATAGGCTACAATAATAATAATAATAATAATAATAATAATAATAATAATAATAATAATGTCTCCAAACTGTAACGCATGTGTATTCCCAAATCTAAAAAAGCCTATAAAACATCATAGACGGATCATACTGATGTCTGGACTCTGTTTGGGATTTAGAAAAACATAAAGAGATGGTTCAATATATTGTTATGAAAAGGGACATTCTGTGAGAATTTTTTTTTCATAGTCTAAAAAATATTAGACGCAACCCGATTTAATTTTTTTTTTTTTTTTTGACCTGAAATTAGTTATAATAACCAATTAAACTATATCTAAGTCAACATTTGAAGTGGATCAAAACCTTTCTTCAAGTTGCCCTAAAACCAAAATGACGAGGCAATCGTCCTATCTAAACCTGTTCTGCAAATTTGATACACTCAGAAGACACTGTCCATATGCAAGAGGCAAGAGATTCACACCTTTATCTCGACCCCCAACATAGCTTCTACAGAACTACCCCCCCCAACCCCCTGCTGAAGGTTACTGGTTGAAAATCCTACACTTACTAGCACCCTACTCTTTTTATTCTATTTTTCCCCATGAGCCAATTATTGCCCTAATAACAATTATCAATTGATACATTAAGCATTATTTTAGAAAATACAATTGGGTGAACGTAGCATTTCCTAAAGACCAGCGGAGTCCTCACATCAGCTGCTCCCGCCTTCACAGCGAGCGGGTCGCGCTAACTGCGGGCCGCTAATATAAACAAAGCAGATACAATCATGAGGGTCCATTCACACCATCGGTATTTCATTGTAAGTTATGCTGTTAAATAGAGAGTTAACAGGAGAGGAGAGAGAGGGAGAGGGAGAGGAGAGAGGAGAGGGAGAGAGGAGAAGAGAGAGAGAGAGGAGAAACCGTGTTGGCTATTCCTAAACTTGGAAGCTCATTAATATTGATGTACAAAATCCACAACACCAGAAGCAACCTAACAGGCTATATGGTTGGAATAATATTTTAGTTCAATACTTTAAGTGCCATTGTCCAAAAAAAAATGTTTTATTGGCTAACCGTTTCAGATTACTTTAAAGGGTCCTCACAATTCATAATGGTCAATAATTGGAATAAATAGGTGAAGTAAAAAAACAAATATGAATAATATTTGGATCGTCCCTTATTTTATCCCTTATTTTCTTAAAGAATAAACACTTATTTTCTACAAGAATAAACATGATAATGTTATTAATTCATAGAAATAATTTAAGCAATTAAAACCTGATAACGTATTATTAAGTCATAGAAATAATTTAAGCAATTAAAACCTGATAACATTATTAATTCATAGAAATAATTTAAGCAATTAAAACTTTTTTTTTTAAACTTCAATACTATTAAACTGACTTTAAAATCTCAAGCAGTTTATAAGTTAAAAAGGGTAAAATGTCAAAGTGCATGTTAAATAGCCTAAATTAACTTGTGTAAACAATATAATTAGAACAATATAATTCGATTTTTTTTTTTTTAAATGAACGATTCCTGTATAAAATGGGACATCAACTTTTATATCAAACATTTTGAAATCGTCCACAGCTGAGCAACGTGCGAGGCAGGTTGAGCGTGCGAAGTGAATGTGCTGCACAAAGTCATTTTCAGATGCAATGAAAATTAAAAAAAATAAAATAAATAGAAAACCCTGGATAGCCTAGATTAGGCCCAGACTCTGTTCCTAAGTAATTATAATTACTGTTAACCCACAGTAACAAATTTTAACCGATTAATCGCCTATTTTCGTTTGCTGCATGTTTTTTATTTTTTTATTATTTATTTATTTATTTAAAACAGGCTAAAAAATAAATTACGTTTGTCAGAGGAAAAAAAAAATATAAGTCATGTTTAAGTTGCATTTTATTACATTCAGAAATAATAACGGCTTGCCTAATAATGTTATAATGTGCCAACAGGATATTTTTAGTTCTCTTCACTTTACAACAAATCCTTTAAATTTAACAAATTTATCAGAACAGAACAAGAATTAAAAATATATAATTCTAATGGATAAATAAAATTGAAGTATAATAATAATAATAATAATAATAATAATAATATAGGCTTAGCTATAAACAAACAAACAAAAATAAATGAATAATAATTTAAAGCGAACCATAAGGTAAGGTTGGGCTCTCTCATTCGGGAGAAATCCAAATGTTTCCATATTCGTGATGTTGCCTATTTCAAGCTTAACTATTATTCAGAGGTAAAATAGGCTTTGTAGTTCACGCATGTTTCAGTATCGACGAAAAAAAAAAATCATAATTAGCAAAAATATGCCAAAGTTGACCGCTGCTCGCGCCGCATGGCACGGTGAACGACTGTTTCCAATGAATGTGCGTGAGGCACCAGCGCGATCAAACAGCTGAAACAGAAAATACTACATTTTTGGTCACACAGTAAAAGGCATAATTCAAAAATGCGAAGTGTTAGCAGTTTGAAAAATCAAGAATAATAACAGAATTAATAAATATTATTGCTAAATGCTGGACCGTTCTCATTTCAATCTGCAAATGGAACCTGAAGGATTTTTTTTAAACCAAGAATGAACCGAAATGAAAACATTTAGGTTTTTATCCGTATATATAGGCATTATATTTAATGACTGTTTAATAACAATATGCATAAGATCCTTTGTGTAAAGGTCTTTCTTTTAATTTTTGATGAGTAGACTGTAGCCTAAGACTATCCTACATTTTGAAATGAACTCACTGTACATTTTTTAATGGTTTTTAAAGATATGTTACAATTTTATATCATAATGTTATTGTTGTTTTACTTCCTCCTTTTATCTCATTTTACAATTACATTCAGTTCGCAATCCGTCCCTTTGCGAATGAATTTAACACGCGACTGACTTGCAGTTCACGACGCGGCGGCGGTATTACTCATTTTGGTTGTCTACCTACTGTAAAAGGAGTGGGATCAGATCTGCAGCTTAGTCCATCTCCTGGATGGACAGATCTGGACTTCACAGAGGTGCTTTCTGATGTGTTGGAGGTGGATAAGGAGCAGGCCGTTTTGGAGCCTGCAATCAGATCAACCGACCAACGAGAGAGAGCTCATAGTGGGTCAAAGATTGAGATTGCAGTAGAGTCAGCATCTGGGACTGGCCGTTGCAGAGCCTGGAGTGAGGCTAGTGACCCTGATAATGGGGAAATATGAAAATACAGCAAATTGGTGAACTCTGTAAGTCAGGACTCTGCGGGTCAAGATTATAATGAGGAGGGCTATGAAGGTTAAGAGAATGAGGAGGGGGGCCAAGCACTGGGTGGGGGGATAGTATTGAAGAGGAAGGGGAAGAAATGATAGCGGAATCTGGGGAATGGACTGAGGTGGTTTCAAGGAGGGTAAAGGGAGGAAGGGGAAGAAGAGAATGTGAAAAAAATGGGGATGAATAAGAGGGGGAAGTGGGGTGGGGTAGTATTGTGGGTGATAAGGGGGCTTTTGGAGGGTGTCTAAGGGTTTTTCAATGGGACTGTTAAGAGTGGCAACATTTAGTGTAAGAGGGCTGAAAATGGCGGAACGCCAGACAGCAGTTTTCTTTTCTGTTAAAGATTTATATTATGATGTTTTGTTTTTTCAAGAATGTCACTTGGGGAATGAAAGGGATGTGGAGAGGTTTTCGAAGGATTGGACTTGGGGACCATCCTTTTGGGGAGTGGGGAATGTGAGGGCAGATGGGGTGGGGATTTAATTTTTTTCCTGGGAGGTGATGGTTGAAACATCTGGGGTGATTGTTCCAGGGAGGGTGCTGTTTGTGGATGCAAGATGGAGGGGGGTGGCCTTACGGTTCATAAATGTGTATGCATCCAGTAAGCGAGAGGAGAATTTTGCTTTTTGGGGTAAATTTTTCCATTATTGTATACGAAACGGCTGGTGGTCTTGGCAGGGGATTTTAATATGTCCTTAGAGAAAAGTTCTGGGGGGGAATTGGCAGGGGTTATTAAATGTTTTGGATTACAAGATTCAGGTCAGACAACTGGAGGGGCGGGTTTAGGTTATACATGGTGGAACAGTAGGCAGGAGGCATCGCGTTTGGATTACATTTTTTTTTTCAAAGTCTGTTAAAGATAGTAGCTACACAAGGCAGCCAATGTGGTGTTCAGATCATTGTTTAGTTGGGGCTGGGGCAGAGGTGGAAGATGGACAAAGGGGTCGGGTGGAAGTGGAGGATGAATGTAACATACCTCCAAGACCAAACCTTTTGTAAGGTTTTCCGGGTATTATATGCTGGGTGGTGCAATTTAAAAGGATTCTACGAGTCACATTCTGACTGGTGGGAAGGGGTGAAAGAGAGGGTTAGTTTTTTGCAGGGCATGGGGTTTAGCTTTGGGGAAGTCTAAGCGGAATCAAGTATGTCAATGGATTAAAGAATTGCAAGTTTTATGCTCTCAAGGTCTGTTGAGCACTGTGCAGGGGTGGAAGAAAGCCAAACTCTTGCAGGATGCTTTGAAAGAACATTATAGAGGGGAAGCACATAATTTTTTTATGCAGTCAGGTGTATGTCAGCGTGTGTTAGATGAAAGGCCTACAAAGTTTTTCTTTTCTACTGTGAAGGGCAGGCTGAAGTGTAACAGTATGGAATGTTTAAATACAGAGAAGGGTAAGGTTTACTCAGTTGAAGGAATGCTGAAGGCTTCAGTTGCCTTTTATAAGGAGCTGTTTGCGAATAGCGAAATGAGAGAGTCAACAGCGGAGGGGTTTCTAGAGGATCTGGACAGGACCTTGGAGGAAGTGGAGGCAGGCAGGTTAGAGAAGGAGGTCACCCTGAAGGAAGTAGAGGTAGCAATTAAGTCCTTGAAGAGAGGCACGTCTCCAGGTGGCGATGGCCTGCTGGCTGAATTTTATCAAGCCTTTTTGCCTTTAGTAGGCCCTGAACTGATTGAAGTTTATCAGGAAAGTCTGGAAGTGGGGAAATTGCCTTTGTCTATGAGAAGGGGGTTGGTGACCCTCCTGCATAAGAAAAATAGTAAGGAGGATTTGGCAAATAGGCGGCCAGTAACTTTACTTACTACGGATTATAAGATTCTGGCGTAAGTCTTAACCTTACGACTTAAGGGGGTATTAAATTTGGTGGTTCATCCAGATCAAACTTGTGGGGTCCCAGGAAGATCAGGCCGCCTCAATTTAGTTTTGATCCGGGATTTGATCAGTTGGGCTGAGCAACGTCAGCTTCATTTGGCAATCCTGAGCCTTGACTAGGAAAAAGCCTTTGATAGGGTTAGCCATTCTTTTTTTGTGGTCAGTGTTGGAGAAGCTTGGGTTTGGCCCAGGGTTCAGAGCCTGGGTCCAGCTTTTGTATAGCGAGGCTTTCAGTCAGATTAGGATAAACGGATTATATTCAGAACCAGTGAAACAGTTGGGTGGTGTGAGGCAAGGGTGTCCTTTGTCACCCTTGTGCTATATACTCTTTAGAGCCTCTGATTAGTCGGCTACGGTTAACAGCAGCTTTGACTGGTGTAGTAATGCCAGGTGGAGGAGGGACAAGGGCAAAAGTGTTAGCGTAAGCAGATGATATGACAGTCTTTTTGACCACTGAAAAAGATTTTGTAGTGACAGGAGAGATTTTGCATAGTTTTTCTAAAGCCACAGGTGCCAAGATAAACGTCAGTAATTCTTCAGTGGTGTTTGTAGGACGGTGGCGTAAGAGGACTGCGGTTCCAGGAGGACCTTGTGTCCGGATGGTATTAAAATTTTAGGTGTTCGTTTTTTCAAGGTGAATAGTGCACAACAAAATTGGGAGGGGCTGTTGGAATCTTTACAATCTAAAGTACACCGGTGGAGTGTAAGGGATTTGTCGCTATGGGGTAGGGTATAGGTAGTGAAGGCAGATGTGTTGCCCAGTATTAATCATCTGGCTTACATTTTTCCCCTACCTTTTTGGCAGGGGAGGAGAATGGACAAGTTGATTTTTTTCTTTTATTTGGAGAGGGAGGACTGAGTTAGTATCAAGGGCGCAGATGTTTCATCCTCTGGGTGAGGGAGGCAGAGGGGCACCGTGCCTCCCTTAGAAGGTTACGGCTTTGTTTATTGCATTTGCAGCTCACCTAGTGGTACAGGCTCTAGAGCATAAAGCACATGTGTTGGCTCACTTTTGGTTGGGCTGGCCTTTGAGGCATTTAATAGGGTGGAGTAATAGGGTGCCTTATCTGAATAAAATATTGAAATTTGAAACTTTCACATCATTGCATTCTGTTTTTATTCACAATTTGTAGAGTGTCCCAACTTTCTTGGAATCGGGTTTGTAGCTACTGCATAGGTTGTTTTATTTTGTTTTTATTTTGAATTTGTAGAGTGTCCCAACTTTCTTGGAATCGGGTTTGTAGAACGGCAGTAGTTACAAAACATTCTGTTTTTATTCACAATTTGTAGAGTGTCACAACTTTCTTGGAATCGGGTTTGTAGCTACTGCTTAAAATGCCTTTGGTTAAATTTGTCCATTTAAAATAGCTACTCCATGTTGGTGTCTTTGCTCTCGCTAATAAAGTGGATCCACATCCATAATATTTACCACTAAAAACATCACAAAATGGCAGTAGTTACAACAGAATTAGAAATCAAGCCACTTGACACCCTAAAGGGCACTCAATGAAGCACTATTATGCCTTGGTGGACCTTTAAAAGCCTTTGGTGGAATTTATCAATTTAAGCACTTTTCAGAATAGCTACTGCATGTTGGTGTCTTTGCTCTTGCTGACAAAGTGGATCCACACCCATAAAATTTCCCCCTAACAACATTACAAAATGCAAGTAGTTACAACAGTCTTACAATTCATGCCACTTGAAACCATAGAGGGCACTCATAGAAACACTGTTATGCCAAGGTGGACCTTAAAATGACTTTGCTTGAATTTGTCCAATTAAAATAGCTACTGCATGTTGGTGTATTTGCTCTCGCTTACAAAGTGGATCCACATCCATAATATTTACCACTAACAACATCACAAAACGCCAGTAGTTACAACAGAATTAGAATTCAAGCCACTTGACACCCTAGAGGGCACTCAAAGAAACACTGTTATGTCATGGTGGACCTTTAAATGCCTTTGATGAAATTTGTCCATGTAAAATAGCTACTACATGTAGGTGTCTTTGCTCTTGTAGACAAAGTGGATCCACATCCATAATATTTAGCCCCCAAAACATTACAAAACGGCAGTAGCTACAAAAAAACGTCTCAAGGTTACGCACGCTACGGGGAACGCGCTTAGCGTGAGCGACTCTGAATATCGTGTGTAATCTGTCTAATGGAAGAGCGTGACGTCACAGGCGGGGTGACGTAAGCGACCAGGAAGCTATAAAAGCACATGCTGCGCAGCTGGCATCAGCTTCGAGTACCAGCAAGCGCGCCGGGGGTATGGCATCGAGACACAGCGTCTTGTTCCCTCGAGGAACCATGGTTACATGCGTAACCTTAACCCTCTGGAGTCTAAGGGTATTTTTGGGGCCTGGAGAAGTTTTGTCATGCCCCGACATTTGTGCTTTTTTTCAGTTTCTTATAAACGTCTAAATGGCTAAAGTCTAATATCACTGTAATCAGCACAAACTGGGCTATAATAATATGTGAGCAGCATGTATGTACATGATTGTGTTTTGTTATGCGTGGTTAGTGTAAAACTAAAAATGTTAAATCACTTGAATAAGGCCATAAAACATACAGAACATTGGTTCCCGGGGCTTTTGAGAACTGGAGCTTGTAGCCAAGAATTTTTCTTTCTAAATGATGTGAAAATCATCAGGTTTACTCACTCACAGAAAACAATATATTGATCTAAATTTTCTAAGACACTTTTTGTTGGTAAAAGTCATATGCGAGTAGGCGTCAACTATCATGAATATCATTGGGATTTACACCTGAGAAGACAAAGGCCTGCATAATGAGCTGCATAATGAGCCTTTCAGTCAGCTGTGTCACTGAGAGGGATGAGTTACAAGAAAGAATGTGAGGACAAAATAGATGTATATGTTTGTAGTTTATTTAGAATATATTTAATTATCCCACAACACAATTTAATATCCACTTGCGAGTGCAGTTAAACAGTTTATTAGGAACAATCAAAGCTGACTTTTAAAGCTGAATTTTTTACATTTTGCATCAATTCAGAACTCCAGTAACAACAATTTTTACAAAACTCCTTTTATTTATTATTATTATCTTATTATTATTTACAAAAAAAAAAGGGGGAGGGGGATAAATTGAAAGAACAGCATTGTTTGTTACGTTTATTTGTTACAGTTACATTTATTTGTTACATTTATATTATTCACATCAAGCTTTTGAATGGTATAGTATTGTATATTGTTATTGAAACTTCATAATGTTTCACTTGATTATACATTTAGTCAGGAATTAAAGTTTGGAAAAAGTCTTTGGAAAAAGTCTAACTAGTAAAATGTTTACACGTTATGAGCCAGGCGTTTCACTGAAACATTAGAATCTGAATAGTGCGTTCAGCACAGGGGCGTGGTTGCATTAGAAGATAATGAAGGGAGACGTGAAAAACAGACATTGCGTTGTTTTCATATGGATTACTTTATCACAGAATATTTGTTTTCGGCATCACTTGATTAGTTTAAAAGTAGACATGCCAGGCTTTCTATAGATATATCTCTCATGTCTCTTCGTTGAGTATTCACTGAGTTACAGTTCATTTTAATGACGCGTTTGTAAATGAAGATCACCGCAGACAAAGGCTACAGACAGCACTCCTTGTTTGTTATCTTTATTTTATAAATGAACAAAGTTTTGTTATGTCTGTATACAAAAAAGTAGAGCCTTTACAGATTCGATTGATGTATTGCTCTTATCTGTACGATCAAAACTGAAAGTGTAATTTAAGTTTTTTTTCGGGGTTATCAGGAGAAAATGCCTCATAACGTATATACGCGTTAATCGACTCCAGAGAGGTAAGACGTTCCTCTTCAGGAACTCGAGCTGCGTTGGAAACGCTATGGGGAACTAGGTGCCCACGCTGCCAGACTACCAAATCCCTGCCTAGTGTGTGTCCGAAGAGCACAGCTTAGGACGAGAGAACAGAAGCGTTTTGGAATAACTGGCATATCTAGGCCATAAAACTTTGCGAATATGGAGGGCATGGACCACCCCGCAGCGTTGCAGATGTACAGCATGGACGCACCTGCTAAGAAGGCCTTGAAGGCCGCCATACCCCGTGTGGAGTGAGCCTTGACTCCCATCAGCGAAGGGAGACCAGAGGACTCATAGGTAACGTAGATAGCCTCAATTATCCAACGACTAACGTTCTGCTTCTTTGCAGGAAAAATCCCACTTCGGGGGACCATAGCACACCAGCAGTTGGTCCATCTTTCTCCACAGGGCAGCTCTGTGGACGTATGTGTGGACCGTACTGGAGGCCTCAGCGCACCGCAGAGGAAACGTATCAGTAGGGGGTGTCTTCCCACTGATTGTCCACTGAGAGGGACATGGTAGGCCGCAATGGCCGCCACGTAAACGTTTAAGGTGGAATGGGTCACCCCTGCAGAGAAACTGGCTTGTAGAAACTCCAGAACTGTACCAACTAGGCAGTTAGCTGGATCAAGCTGGCAGTCTCTGCACCATGAGGTGAAGAGTTTCTACCTCAGGGCGTACAGTTTCCTTGTTGAGGGAGCTCTGGATTGGAGGAGGGTCTCAACAAACTCGGTTGAGAGACGGGATGCTATGAGCTGTGCCCCCTCAGGGGCCACACCCACAGTTTCCACAACTCCGGGTGAGGGTGAATTATCGTGCCCTGCACCTGTGAGAGTAGATCTGTCCTGATCGGTATCTCCCATGGAGAGCCGTCGAGGAGCGAGACCAGATCTGAGAACCATACTCGGCCTGGCCAGAACGGGGCTACTAATAACAGCCGAACCCCGTCCCGGCATTCTCTCGCCTGAACTCCCGGGAGCAGAGCGATAGGGGGAAAGCATGACAGACGAAGCCTGAGCCCGGTCTGTACCATAGCGTCCAGTCTGAGAGGAGCTGGATGAACTAGAGAGAACCAGAGGAGAAATTGCGATGCCTCTTGAGTCACAAAGAGGTCCAAATCTGCTTTACCACCTCGGGGTGAAGCCTCCATTCCCCGGGCCTCAGCCCCTGTCTCGACAGTATGTCTGCTCCAACATTGAACCTCCCAGGAAAATATACTGCTCTGAGCTAGAGGAGTTTGTCCTGGGACCACAGAGAAGGATCTGGTTGTGCCAGCTGGTATGTAAAAGGGGCATGAACGCAGACCTCCCTGCTGGTTGATATAAGAGACCACCGCTGTGTTGTCGGTGCGCACCAACACATGGTGACCTCTCAGGTCTGGGAGGAAATAATTTTAATGCTTAATGCACAGCTAGCATCTCTAGACAACTGATATGCCATGTCAGATGGCGACCGCTCCACAGACCGTGGGCAGGGTGGCCACTCATGACCGCACCCCAGCCGGTGAGGGACGCGTCTGTCGCTAGTGTTACACGGCAACAAGGAGCTCCCAGTACCGGGCCCTGATTCAAGAACCAAGGTTTCTTCCACGTGTCTAAGGCACGGAGGCATCGCTGCGTGACCTTGATATTTCAAAGTGGGTTCCCCCTTGGGGAAAATCCCTTGGTCTGGAGCCACCATTGTAGGGGTCTCATGTACAGCAGGCCAAAAGGTATCATGTTAGACGCAGCTGCCATCAGACCTCAGTTTCTGAAACTGTTTGACAGTGAGTGACTGGCCTTCTTTGACTCTCTTGACTGACGTGAGGATCGACTCGATACGAGTAGGAGACAGACGTGCCTGCAGCGTGGTCGAATCCCACACTACGCCTAGATAGGTGGTTCTCTGAACTGGAGAAAGTACACTCTTCTTGGCGTACAGTCTCAAACCCAGCTCCCCCATGTGGGCAAGAACGACATCTCGATGTCGAACCACCATCTGCTCTGATTGAGCTAAAATCAACCAATCGTTGATATAATTTAGTATGTGGATGCCCGACAGTCGCAGTGAAGCAGCATCAGCGCACTTCATAAACATGCTGGGTGAGAGTACAAAGCCGGACGGAAGTACTCAACACATACGAGGAGCCGGTACACGGAGAGGGCTGCTCCCACCCAGCAGCCCCTCCAGTATATATAACTTCTCAAGGTGAGATAAATGTCATTATATTCCTCAGAATTTAATGCAATCAAACAATCAGACAAGTAAACATGGTCTGGCTTGTGATACAATTCATATCGAAAGTGATATATGACTTTTCATAGTCAGGTAAACACTGAATTTAATTCCTTAGAATTAAATGCAGCTAAACAACTGCATTTAATTCACTTTCACTTCACACTTTCACAACCAGCCAAGTATACACGGTCTGGCGTGGTAAGATTCAGATCAAGAATCAAAAAATGATATCTAACTTCTCATAGTAAGATAAATGCCTCATTTAATTCCTCAATATTAAATGGAGCCAAACAAGCAGAGAAGTAAACACGGTCTGGCTTGTGATACAATTCATATCTAACTTCTCAGTCAAATAAATACTGAATTTAATTTTTCAGAATTAAATGCAGCTAACCAATCAGACAAGTAAACACGTTTGATAAGATTCACATCAAAACTGAAAGCGATGTCATACACGCGTTGCCTCGGCAGCGCGCGAGCCGCTTAGTCACAGAAACAATATTAATCTCCTCGGAGATAAATAGCCGCGGCTGTGAGTTCACGGTCAAAGAGGGAAAGGAACCGCACCGCGGGCTTCCGAGCCTCGAGAACGAACTCTAGATCTAGGAAACACGGGTGGAGATAGGAAAAGCCGTCTCCAGCCCGTCCCCAGATATGCGAGAAGCACAGTCAGCCCCCTTATTTTTCCCGAGAGCTGACTGCGCGAGCTGTGCTCCTTAATGTTGCTCGTTATAATATTTAGGCATAATATACTTGTGAAACTGATGCTTGTGCAACTGATGTCTGTGCAAGTGAGGTTTATGCAGCTGATGTTTGTGTAACTGCGAGCTCATCGACGCCCTCCGTGTCAATCTCGGAAAAAGAAAGGCGGTGCGTCGCGGCCATTATTCGGGGGGAAAGACCGCAGCTCTAGCTTCCGAACCCAGAGATCAGGCAGATCTGGCGGGTGAGGTGAGGTAGGAGATAGGGACGCGCCCGTCTCCATTCCCTCCAGCAGATTTATCTGCGAACCCAGTGAATGCAGGCGCCGCTCCGCCTCGGCGAATGCCGGACCGACACCGCGAGGAACGCTGGCGAAGAGGACCGCCCCCCCGGGATCGAAGCGTCCGAACTGGCCGTACACAGTGCAGTCAGTCGGCTCCCTCAAGAGCTGAATCAGCGTGCTTCGATCCCAGGCAGGCCGCGCACAGACTGTGTGTATCCCCACTCGTGATGTAGCAGGGCAGGTAGAAACACACAATCTGAAACGCGATCTGGATTCGCCTTTCAGATATCTCGTCTTAGCTTTGCTTTTTTGACTATTGCTTACTCTTGGAGGAGCTAATAGTGACAAACAACAATAAATAAGACTGACAAGACAGAATAACATGCACACACAGAGCGCTTGCTGAAAGACGCGAAGCTGCGCGGCATGTGATTTTATAGCTTTCCTGGTCGCTTACGTCATCCCACCCATGACGTCACGCTCTTCCATTAGACAGATTACACACGATATTCAGAGTCGCTCACGCTAAGTCTAAGTCGCTCCGAAGCAGCTCGAGTTCCAAGCCACCTGACACCCTAGAGGGCACTCAAAGAAATATTGTCATGCCATGTTGGACTTTTTAAATACCTTTGATTAAATTTTTTTCCATTTAAAATAGCAGTATAATAGCAGTTTACTTTATTTAGTTTTAAAAGTTTATTGAAGTTGTCTTTGTTTTATTGTATTTATTTTCTGCTATTGCTCATGATTTGGTTACCTGTAGAAAAGATTTTTAGCACTGAGCCCATAGTATTTGGTTGAATTGTTTTTCCAATTATTTATTTTCTGTATTATGAAAAAAAAAAAAAAAAAATGTGTAGGCCTATTTTTTGTTGTTGTGAATGTCCCAATTGAGGACACGGTGTGAAAATTTCAGATAAATGTTCATGTTATATATTTTGGTTGCATTTGTGAGTTAATAAAAATGTAGATGGTTGTTTAAAATAGATGTATAATATTAAAATATCGATATATCGATCGATATACTTCTGTATGGAATCCAATCGTAATCGTATCGTAGAATTTTTTGAGGTATCGACAAATATCGTATCGCTGGGTATGAGAATCAATATCGAATCGTATCGTGACGAACCATCCGATTTACACCCCTAATCCACATCCTAATACACATATTTAGCCCTAAAATATTACAAAACGGCAGTAGTTACAAAAAACTTAGAATTCGTGCCACTTGAAACCATAGAGGGCACTCAAAGAAACACCATTATGCAATGGTGGACCTTTAAATGCCGTTGGTGGAATTTATCAATTTAAGCACATTTCAGAATAGCTACTTCTTGTTGGTGTCTTTGGTCTCGCTGAAAAAGTGGATCCACATCCATAATATTTTGCCCTAAATACATCATAAAATAACAGTAGTTACAGAAGAATTAGAATTCAAGCCACTTGAGACCCTAGAGGGCACTCAAATAAACACTGTTATGCCATGGTGGACCTTTAAATCCCTTTGATGAAATTTGTCCAATTAAAATAGCTACTGCATGTTGGTGTCGTTGCTCTCGTTGACAAAGAGGATCCACATCCATAATATTTAGCACTAACAGAGTGTTAGTGTTCACAGAAGGTCTAAACTCAGCGTCTTACGCTTAGAAGTTCAAACATGTGTTCATGATCATAAAAG
>NC_056578.1:44633490-44637146 GCF_018340385.1 Cyprinus carpio
AATCAAAGCTATATACACGTAGAAACAGCGCATCCTTGTGGCGCGGCTGATACAGAAGAGCATACACAGCATACAGTGATACGTAAGTGGTAAGGGGGGTAAGTAATTATTAATGACAAAATTTTCATTTTGGGGTGGAGTATCCCTTTAATAAAAGCACCAGAACTTAAAAGCTAAACTTAGGCTATGAACTAACTACAGCACCACGGTCGCTCGCCTTCAGCGTCACCACCACCATGCTTCCCACAACTGTTTCAAACTTATTTTAACGTGTTCAGTGAAAAGGATTTACTCTATATTTACTATATATTATGTATATGAATTTTAATCCACGCTACATGAACCTTTTCATATAAACTGGAATAAATACAAAACTAGAGCCAAACTAAAACTGAAATGAGAGATTAATAATAAATTGTATAGTGAATAAATGAAATAATCATGACTAAAGGACATATAAAACCACATTTCTGTACATTTCGAAATAAGGTGCATTAAAAGTCAATAAATCTTTGATTAATATGAATATTTTAATTAATAACGTGTCTCCACATACTATTCTATAAAATTCTAGTGCATTTGATCTATTAAATAACAGCAGAGTGAACGAGTTTTTGGATATGGTAAGATTAAATTTATTTTAGTGAATAAAGTACCACATTTCAGCTTTGTTAGGGTGGGTACACAAAATGTTATTTATCCTTGCTTCTAGGAAATATGCTTTCTAACAGCTTCATGTGGCCGTGAACATTTAAATTTAACCTGGATTTAAGCACTATGCATCGTTAAAGTTTCACTTTCACTGTGACTGAGCCGGTAAATGTGGTGTTTACATGAAATAATCGTAATGTTTACCTAACAAACCCAGTCTCCACATCAGTAGGAAAGTGATAAAACAAGCATCTCCCACCTGAAGACTTGTGTTGCATTTCAGGGCAAAACAAAACCAAAAAAAAAACCTTGTGGAACAACAATATAAATGCGGGAAACTATTAATTATACTACGACTGGAAAATACTGTAAACTGATAAACTGTTCGGCGTGATGACGTTATATTTCTCCGACAGCGCCTCCGAAGAGTATAACCAATCTCTACAGAACCACCCTTACCAAAAAGTAGTATACTTCAAGTTTATTCCTGTTCAAGTATATTTTAAGTATACTTTATGTAGCAATAGTAAGTATACTGTTTCAATACTCCTTGGGACTAAATTGGCCCACTTTGTAGTATATAGAAGTATACTTTTAAGTATACTTTAAGTATAACAGTAGCAATCTTTGAGTACACAAATAGTTTACCTCTACGTTTGTAGTTTGTACTGAATTTGTAGTATATGTGAGTTTAGTTTTATGTTAGTTTACTAATTAAATAATTTGTACACTTAGAAGTATAGTCTCAGTAAACTATAAGTTTGTTTGTTTTTTAATTAATTTGTAATGTTAGGTTTTTTTTATTTGAACTTTACATCATACTTTAAGTATACTAATATGTCCCTATTTAGGTTTTACTTTGTATATATTTTGTATTTTGTTATATGAATATCTGAACATCTAAAACATCCAAAGAAAAAACAGGGTATCTGCTTGTAAACAAAAACATTTTATTTTAGCTTCATGCATTCTTTTTTTAAACACTTTAATGTGGGTAAGTTTCATAAAAAATAAAGAAATAATATTTTGAACACAAAGCTGAAAAAAGACTATTAATTAGATCAGAATGATAATTAAAACGTAGATTGAGTAGATCAACACCTCAAAGCTTGACTGTAATTATTACCTCTTCATTGGTCGACATTTTATTTCACAACGTTACAGTTTTGATGCTGTTTCATGTCAGATGATCATATTACATGTGTTAGTATCTGTTGTTTCTTTTTCTTCTTCACTTGTGTTTTTTTGGAAATTCTGTACAGAAGATGTGTACAAGCGCCCTCTACCGTATAACAATGAAAACACGGATTCTAGGAGCACAAGTATAGCTCAAATATATTTAGACTTTTTGTAAGTATAAGTCAGGTATACTTAAATGTCATTTTAAGTATATTTCTGAGGAGTACATAAAAGGTCAACTTAAAGCATACTTTCCTATTTTTAGTTTAAAAGAAGTATACTAATAGCACACTTGAATAAACTTATTTTTCGTAAGGGCTGTAGTCCCATGTATCATCTTGTTAGCAACTGACTTTTTAAAGAAATGTAACAGTTTAAAAAAAAAACTCACGAGTGGGGTGTAACTGGTGTGTTTTATGTCATAGAATAAACCGTGAATGTATCTTGAGCATGTGTGAACCACGGACATTACTTTAGGGATTTAACCAAAATCCCACTTAAAAAAAAAACATTGACTCTGGGACGATGGAACCGGAAGTCCTAAAATGCTAACTCGCTTCCGGGTTTTTGCCTACAAAGTGGCATCATAGTTCCACCACTCTATTGGGCTGCACCGAAATGAAAACTCTTGGCAGAAGCCGAACAAAATGAGACACTGGGCCAAAGGCCGAACACCGAACACGGGTTTTCACATTTTTCCCCCATGAGGCCTATTTTGCATTAATTAAATTGCCAAAATGTGCTTTTTACTGTTTTGTCCTAAAAGTTTATAAAAATTGCTTTTCAAAGAAAAAATCTATTACAAAAAATGTATTTATTATTATTTTCAGTGATGTTTTTTTTAGTTAAGGGGAATGTAACAATTTAACTTAAAATCAATAAGTTAGTAAAATAATATTTTTTTTGGCCATGTTTGAGACTTGAATTAGGCATGCATTTTTTACTACACAAATAAAGGCAGCCTTGCTGAGCAGAAGATAATTCTTTTAAAATATTAGAATATAGGCCTATGACAGATCAAAATTTGAACTCTATTAATAAATGTATTAATAGAGCTTTTTGGGTAATTATTATTATCATTATTATTGTCTTACTTTTTTATTTCATTTTACAGAACGACAGTAAAATTACAATACTATCATTTATGAATGTCAATGGAGTTGTTGCTTTTTTTGGCTCTTATTTTGGGAGAAACCCTCAGGAAGATCTCAGTGCTTCTTTTTGCTGACAACAGCATCCAGATATATAAATTATTCTCATTACGAATTTGGGAAGATGTTTGTCGCACATATCACTTTGCCTTTAAAAAAAATCCCAAAAATGTTACTGAGCAACTGACCAGTAACAAGCTCGGCTGCCCTCGGCTCAGACTCGGCATCTGCGAGTGTTGTCCGGGCCGAGTGTTATTTTTAGTATTTTACTTCTGGTAAGCATCGGTGAGCATTTATTTATTTTGATATTTTTTATATCGTGTGTGATTATGAGATGATAGTGGATTTGTGAGAGTTGTAATTTAGTGTTAGATTGCAGCAAACGTTTTCATTTTCGATGGAAGTGTTGTGTGGCTCTAGAGCAGGGCTGTCAAACTCAATTCCTGGAGGGCCGGAGCCCTGCAGAGTTTTGTTCCAACACTGCTTCAACACATAAACCATGTAGCTTTCAAATAAGCCTGAAAGACTTAATTAGTTGGATCAGGTGTGTTTAATTAGGTTTGAATATAAACTATGCAGGGCTCCGGCCCTCCAGGAATTGAGTTTGACACCCCTGCTCTAGAGTGTTTACACTGCAGAAAACTGACGAGCAACACTACCAGGGCCGTGCACACA
>NC_056578.1:44638166-44647937 GCF_018340385.1 Cyprinus carpio
ATTGCTGAAGTGTTGTGTGGCTCCTAGAGCAGGGCTGTCAAAACTCAATTCCTGGAGGCGGGCCTGCAAGGTTTTGTTCAACACTGCTTCAACACATAAGCCATGTAGCTTTCAAATAAGCCTGAAAGACTTAATTAGTTGGATCAGGTGTGTTTAATTAGGTTTGAATATAAAGCCTATGCAGAATCGGCCCACTCCAGGAATTGAGTTTGACACCCCTGCTCTAGAGTGTTTTACACTGCACAGAGAAAACTGACGAGCAACACTGCGATCAAGAACAACATATGCTCCCATCAGGCGTCATCGGGACTAAAAGAGGACAAGTTAGCCCAAGTTGTTATCAGGCGCTCAGTTCAGACGCATCTTGATGGTATGGAGTTGCATGAGTCGTGTGGCATGGGCCTTACACATCTGAAGAGCAATGCCAAAAGATATATCAAGTTCTAGAACATACTGCATCAAAGAACTTTTGCACAACATCATGGCTCTACGCGTGAAGAAGAAGGATCCGGGTACTGCTGAAGTAAGCCAGCCTGCGGCCAGATCTTTCACCCATAGAAAACATTTGGCGCATCATAAAGAGGAAGATCCAAAGAAGACCTAAGACAGTTGAGCAACTAGAAGCCTGTATTAGACAAAAATGGGACAGCATTCCTATTCCTAAACTTGAGCAACTTGTCTCCTCAGTCCCCAGACATTTGCAGGCTGTTATAAAAAGAAGAGTGGATGCCACACAGTGTCCCAACTTTTTTGAGATGTGTTGATGTCATGAAATTTAAAAATCAGCTGTCCCTTAACTTATAAATTTTCTCCATGTGTTTGATGCCATGAAATTTAAAATCAAATATAAATTTTTCCCTTAAAATTTGTTTTTTATACAATTTTCTCCAGTTTTTGGAATCATTTGTAGGAAAAAAAAAATAAAATCTTAGTTCTGCATGTTCTAATTAAATACTGACAAATCAAAATATCAGAAATTTGTTCCCTAATAATATCCACATTTATTTTTTCTTTATTTTTCTCCTGCAAACACACATGCGATGGTAGCTTGGAGTTAGGATGCAGATGTAGATTTATGTTCATTAGCTCAAAATCAGTAATATCTGCTTAAGAAAACTAAGCAATCTCATATGATGAAATTTAATTCTGACTGTTGAGTGCTTTTAACCATTGGTCTTCCATAGTAGCATACATTGTTAGATCCGGATTAATCATTTTAAACCACCAGTTATGCAGTCTCAATGACTCCGGTACCAAAATGAAAATAATAGATTCTAGGAGGGTACTTGTATAAAAAAATACACGGAATGTCCAAATACATTTGGATTATGAGGATAAGCGCTAAGCAATCACAACTGTACCCTGTAATTGATCCATTATTAGCCTACAAATACCTTTAATAGATATGTCTACATTAATAATATACTAAGAATATTCAGATTTCCTGACACTATATACCATGAATTTTGATTAGTCGTGGGACTACAATGGAAATCTATGGTAAATGATGGTGATTTGTAGATTAGAGAAGTCTTCTTCACTATGGTTGCGCACAGTATTTCTGCCGTTTCGATCAGCGCTGGTATCATCTGGGCTGGGGACACCGAGTTATTTGTGCTCCTCGTCTGAATTCAAGAACTGTCCCACCTGGATTCTCCACAGCAGCAATGGTTTGATCCCCTAAAGAGATTCAGCCGAGCGTACTTGTATCGTGCTCTCGTGGAAGCTTCGTGCCGCTGTTTCTAACTTGTGACTGGCCGGATGATTAAAGGTTCTAGTGGCTGGCGCTTTAAAATGGCCGCTAAGCGCTTCTTTCGTTCAGCGTTTTGCCTCATAAACATTGTCATCTTATTGCGAGCATTTATCAGAAATTTATTATCGATTATCGAGGAAATTTATTGTCTGCGGCAGGATAATCTTACGTCTCATTTTCATCCCAGCATACCATCAACGGATATGAGAGACAGTGACAGCACCTCTGTGTTTAATTATTATAGTGATAATAATAAGATTTCCGGCGTATTTCAAGTAATATTTTACGTCAAAAGCGTCAGCTGAAAAATAAAATGCAAATGAAGAAAGGTTTGGTGAATCACTGCTTATACGAAAACAGGAGCACTTCCTGCATGTAAAAAAGCCCTTCAAGACTGATAACTTAAAGTACAACGTAACTATCAAAGTTTTTCAAGTAGTTTTAATCTAAGAGAGCCGCTGAAGTACACGACAAAATAACCATAACAAACAGGAAGTATCTCATTGACTAATTTTCAGTAATAAAACTCTTGACAGCAAATTGGAATCCAACTTTTAAAGAGCTCAAAGCATTTAGCGACAGATGACAAACTGCAGTGTAGAAATATAACTGAACTACAAATATTGATTCAATGATCATTAAACAGATGTAACCTGAAGACTCACCTGATATAGCCAGTGTAACAGCAGCACTGGTGGCCGATGATCTGCAGAGTCTGATCTCTTCACCTACAGCTGTATATCTGTGCACTACTGTGGACACAGATGTGATGGTGTAGACTCTCCTCAGTGATGTCTCTGATGACTGAAGCATTTTTAAACCAGCTGTATGTCCACTGAATGTCTCCTCCTCCCTGTATGTCACAAGCATGAGTGACTGTCTCTCCTCTGGAACACACGCTTGATCTGGAGTCACCTCTACTAAAGGTATTGGTGTCTCTGTATTAATACACATATGAGTAAATATTGATGAAACAGACCAATGATTCATGATCACTATTATTAACTTATAAGAAAAAATACTGCAATGTCAAGACATTTTCTGTAATTTCTACAGTTATTACTGTAAATTCCCTTTACAGTAAATAACCTTAATTACTTTTGCATCATGAAAAAGCTCTCAAAAAAGCATCAAAAGCTTTTATTAGAAGCAGTTAGCATTAGTTTGTTATAGTTTTTTTTAACAGAATTTAAAGATTTTGCATTTTTTAAGTCTGTGTTTTAAGGCAACTGCACTGAAGCATCAGAAACACATGAGCTTCTGCCAGCCACACACTGAGACTGAGAATTCAAGAAGAACTTAACTATGATTTTGAGAAGTTTGTGTATTTTATATTGTTTTCATATGTCAGTTTACTGTAAAACTGAAGCACAGATATGGTTACAGTAATCTTAATTACAGTAACTTATTGGCAACAGTATCAACCCTTGAAATGTCTAACAGTGTGCATTAAATGTAAGATTTGATTTACTTATCATTGATATTAATTACATTAACACAATTTGTATAACATAAAACTTTGATATTGGTATCCAGTATAAGTCTCTGTTAGGACTCACAGATAATACGGCGCTGCAGGCAATACAACATTTTACATAATTCTAAAAAAAGAGTGTAAAAAGTGTGCTGAAATAAAAGTGCAATGTAATGAAGTCATGTGGACCATTTGAGTATGATGCTGTGATGTATGATGTGATTTGTTTCCGCAGAGAAATAGGAAGAATAGAGTTTATACTGAGCTGAATTTGGTAAACAGTAAGAGTTTTCCATTTTGATCAAAACCACAGTCTCTCAGATGGACATGTGATCATAACAGAGTGAGTTTATGAGGACAATTGTTGTTAAACATGATTGTTTGGTTTCAAGTAAGAGAATGTCTCCATTTCAAGGTTTTTAACATCACATGTTGATTTTCTTTTAATTCAGTTCTAGGAACACGGCTGAATACGGCTTTGTGAACTGGTTTTGGGTATCAAACAGGACTGCTGCTTCAGTTTATTTCTTGTGGAAACATTTTGTTGATAAAGATTTCATTTGATTGGTAACAGACCTATTGTGTCTTCTCAAATTCTTACATTTTATTAATAATTAAGTTAATATGAAAGATGATGCATACATTAAATAAGGTTAGGGGGAAAATTGCCCTTTATTTAGGCAAAAATGACCTGAAAATTAATTTAAGTAGGTTTTGCACATTGCAATAAAGTCTACTTGAATCATATAAAATGTAATTTCTTAAAAAAATTTAGGCCAGTGAAAAAGCTTGAGTTGCTTAGTAATTTTGGAAAACCACTTAGCCACAGTGTCTGCTGAGCAAAAGCATTAACATGTCGTTTCTCTGTCTGTAATCATAGTGACAGAGACTTACAGTAAAAGTAAAGAGAGTGACTGTCTCTCCTCTGAACACACACTGATCTGATCTGATCTCACCTTCACTACAGCTTTTGCTCTCCATGTATTAATACACTTATGAGTAAATATCGATTGAAACAGCTTCACAGTATCATGATCGCACTGTCAGGGGCTTAACTTCACATTTTACATTAGATACGCTTAAGATCAGTCGGCGTCCACATTAAGTATGTGTGTGTGTGTGTGTGTGTCATTTGCCTCAAAAGTTATTCATATTTTTGTACATTTTATGTGTACAATTCCATTTTTATGTCATGATTCCCAATATGGCCAATTAGATGGCAGCAGATGATCATTTATGGTTTCCTTTACCATTTCCACTCTGTAATAAAGTTCTTTTCACGCTTTGTTGTTTGGATTTATATTTAGACATTATAAAATCACTATTATAACATTTAAACATTCTCTTTGCCTTTTTTATCAGCATTGTTTTGTATTGAAGTATGAAGTGGCAAGAGTTTTCAACTCATTGAATCTATACCTGAATTACACAGATGGTATATTTTGAATTTACAATGGCAAATTTTCATTGAAAAGTGGCTAGTTTGTAAAATCTCTCAGTTTCTCTCAAAAAAGTAAATTGAATACCCATTCCACAAACATTTTGTGCTCTGCAGAAGAAAGAAAGTCAAAGAGGTCTGAATGACACAAGACGGATTTCCTGGAGCAATAGAGATACTCAGAAATGAGCTGATATTAAGCCAGGATGTCTTCATGGGGTGGCCAGGGAGGAGCAAGCAACCAGTCTGGGGTGGCATAGAAATCATCATTACTTCACAATAGGTAGGAGTTTGACTATAAGAGATACTGGACTGTTTTAGTGCCTAAAACACAACCAAATACAGTAATTTGTGTGAATGACATCAAGTAATACTGAGTGAAATACAATATTTGTATGTATTTTTTCTATTACCTAGGCTCAGGTATTTTAATAAAAGGGCTCACTGTAGCTTTATTGCTCAGTAATCTTGGTTCTGGGTCTTAACACCAAAATCTTGATTCTCCATCACTGCACAGGCCTGCTCATGAATGAAACATGCAGATAACTATAGTCAACATTCACTGAACTTTATTATCAATCAACTCTGAAAAAGTCATCAGTTAATGTTTAACATTCTGTTAGTTGTCAAAATGAATTCATTGCAGCACTTTTTTTCATACCTAAATTGAGCTCTATAAAAGAGAAAATAATGTAAGAATGTAAAATGAGTTAGTTTATGAATTTAAATTTCATTTTTCTTTTCATTTTCATACTTTACAAAATTAATGAAAAATTAGGGCATATTTTCCACTACATTTCTAACACTACTGTACTCACATTTTGAGTCTACTTGTGCATTAAATTATAAATTTAAAAATAATATCTCAGTAAGCTGCATTCATTTGAGAGACGTTATTAAATGTAAATCCACACACACAGTTTTGCAGCTTTAATCTCCATTTTTGTAATTTCTCGGGGTGGAATTAACTGATAAATGTATGCCCGCGGTTTCTAGTCACGGCTTATTTTCTATGGGGGGATGGCGTGCGTCTCTTATGCCCACATTGCAGTTGGCAGGGATAGGAAAGTTTAGAGAGTTTTACTTAACATATAACATCATCTCATCAGACCGCGGTTCCCTGCTGTTCTACTGAAGCTCTTTTTGGCACCTGTTGCTCATCTTTTCCCGCGCTTGTTTTACGAGGACAGCTGAGCTGGCGCGTCTGAAAAGTCTCCCGTTTGTTTGCTGTGGTCGCCAAACAGATGGGCTGTTTTTGAATAAATAGTAAATGTTTGAACTCATTACTAAAACTTAAAACCATTGAATAAAAAATGTTGTATAAATTATTTTTTAATAACTGATCTTCAGATTATTTATAATGTTTTATTAAAGAAGATTTTTCACAGAATGATTTTGGCAAAATACCAGTATAGTGAGAGTGTTTCTGCTTACAGTGACGCGGCTCAGACACCTTAGTTCTGTTTCTATACCACTCATATCTCCAGTCACTGTGATCAGAGTTTATCACACACAGTTTATCAAGTTTATCACACACAGTTTATCAAGGTCAGGATATTTGTTATAAAACGCTTCAATTTCAATCCTTGTTTTTTCTACCAAACCCCTGAGACACTATCCTAATACAGTGACCTTAAGCGGGGTGTCTTTGCTACATGCAGTGAAGGGTCGGAATCATTCTTGTAAAATCTTTCTTTAATAAAACTCCCTTACATGATCATCAAAGCTTTTAGTTGTTAACAATAAATAATGTAATTAAACATTGCATATTTAACAGTTTTTATCATTTTTAATGAGTTCAAAATGTATAATAAGCTGAGTAGGCTACATATCAAGCCTTCGACACATTACTGTCACAGACAGAGTCAGATGAACAGAGGAGAAAACACTCTGAGCACAGAACAGAGAAGACACGGAGAAAAAGAGCAATGTGTTAAAATAAGAACAGCAATATCCAAGTGAACAGAAACTGATAATCTCTATAAAGACATTCAATATTTAACATTGTTGCAGAAGAGGGCAAAGAGATTAACATTAATATCAGTTCATTTCTGAGATTCTATTGCACAATTTTTTAAAAAAGTCACAATGTTTGTGAATGAGCCGCTTGATTTACATTTGAGAGGAACTGAGATTATTAACAAGGATACAAACAAAGCTTCTCACTACTGAAAAATTGCTATTTTGAATTCAAAATGGGACATTTTAAAGGTTCAAAGTGGACCAAGTAGTAAGCTTTTTATTATTATTATTATTATTATTATTATTATGTAAATCTTGCTACTTCATACTTCATATAAAACAATGCTGAACTTTGACAAATAAGTGATTTTTAAATGTTATATTATATACTACTGCAGGGTGGAAATGGTAAATGAGAGAATGAATGATCCTCTGCTAGTGGTTATAGTGAGAAGTAATGACATTCATTTCAATAGTATTTATATTTCTACCACGAGGCAGAAATCTCCCGCTTAAGCATCGCAAAATTTTTCATCAATTGTCTCTATATTATTTTTATTTCTATAGTGTTTATGTTTTTTCCCGCTTAAGCATCGCAAATTTTTCATCAATTGTCTCTAAAATAAAATTGGTTTAAAAAAATAAAAAAATCTACTGTCTGGTTTCAGCCATCAGGAGTTAAAGATGATATTATACATTTTTTTTTTTTTTGGTTGTTTCTTTTTTTTCTTTTTCACACATTTTTCCTGCTTGATCAGTTGTAATCTAACAGTTTCTATGCAGCTGTTTATAAAGACTGACATTTTACAAGTTTATTTCTTTATCAACAAGAGCTGTTTGTGTCAGAGAGAGTTTCTGGTAGTCAGTAAAGAAGAAATGGAACATTATCATTGTTTCTGATTAATTAAAATGATTAATCCATATTGACAGAGAAAATTAATCATAGATGGAGGTTTTAATCACAGGTTAGAATTCAATTTAACTTCTAGACGTTCATCCAGGTTTAAAATTAAGCAGTGCAACACAACTCAACTTAAAATAAACCCCAAATCAACAAATCCTCGATTAGCTCTAAACTTTGCTTAATTTAATCCTTATTTGTGCAATAATCTATGTTTTGTTTATTTTAATTTTTTTTTGTGCAATAACCCATATTTTGTGTCTTAAAAAAAAAATAAAAAAAAATATTTATTTCTTTTTTAATCTCTCGTTGTGGTCCAGGAACAGAAGGATATACAGCATTAAAACAACACAAAGTTGAATAAATGACTTAATTTTAATTTTTGGTTGAACTATTCCTTTAACGTCACACTTTACATGACATTAAAATTGAGACACGAAGATGTGAGTGTGCACTGCAGAATAACTGCATCACATCACATTTATCTGTCCAGTGTGTTTCTGTTCACTCAACAGCTTCACTGTCAATGTGGATGTGTGTGTCCTGGAGTTATAGATTCACTCTGCTTATAATATACACGCTTCAATTTTTATTAATAACAGAACTGTGCTTGAATGTGTCTTTTTCATTTTTCTAAAACAAGTTTTAAAATCATTGATTACTTCACAGTATCTGTCTTATAAAGAAGGGTTTCCAAACTGGGGTTTGTGAGTTAATGAAAAGCTAATAATTAAATCAGAAAAATATAACATTCAAATAAATATAGTTTTAAAATCATTGATTACTGCACAACCAAAAAATAAACAGTAAAAATAATAACAATATTGAAATAAAAAAGTGACTCAAGAAAAAAACTGTATATGTGTTTACAGCTTTCAGTATGATTAGTCAAGTAGGTTTATTTATGAGGACAATGATATTAAACTCACCCTTCACTGAGAGAGAAATGAGCTTTGATTGTGATGAGACTGATCTTCCATCTATGTGTCCTCTACACGCAAAATTCCACCTCAAGACCAGATGTTTCAGATCGCTCAGTGAGTGTGTTTCTGTTAACAGTGTGGACGCCAGACACTTTAGTGCTGCCTCTTTATTCCACTCATATCTCCGGTCACTGTGATCAGAGTTTATCACACACTTCAGATTGGACTCTCTCTCCGAGTGATGAATACTGTTGTCTGGAGTCACAGTCAAGTGCAGATCTGGGTAAAGCTGTGAAGAAAGACAAAATATGAAGTGAATCAAACAGCCATTTCAGTGGAAAAGAATTACTTTTGTAAATGTGTTATAAAAAACAATATAGTTTATACATTAATGAATGTAATTTCATAATGCTGGTGTTTTATGTATGTATAGTGATAGTTTTCGATCTCAGTTTATTTTGAGGAGACTGTGTCTGGCCATGATAAATATCTCAGGATTCTCAATAACAGCCCTTGTGTGTGTTGCTTCCAAGAGAGCTTAACATACGCCTGTACATTACTTTCTTTTCTAAAAAATGGGACAAATAATAATTACTTAATAGTATGAAAGTCTAATTGGAGCAAATTAATAAAAAATAGCAATAAAAAACATCCATCCATTAACAGCTGCAGAACGGGAGACTAATAATAATAATTAATAATTATAAATAAAAAAAAGTAAAACAAAAACAATATTAATGTGTGTTCTGCTGCAGAGTTTATCGTTGGTGCAGCATGTTTCTCTCATGGTTTTATTGTTGAGCTCAGGTTCTTCACTGATAAAGGGAGTCGCACTGATAAATGTTCAGATGGGTCTCCAGCAGCAGGATTAAGAAGCACTAATAACTGAACTGTGGTAATGAATCTAACTCTGTTCAGCTTTCTAAAACAAGTTTAAATCACTAATAACTGCACAATATCTGTCCTATTAAGCAGGCTTAAAAAAAACTGAGGTTTGTGAGAGAACTGCAGGGGGTTGTGACGTGATGAAAAGCTAATAATTAAATCATGAAAATATAAAAATAAAATAATAATAATAAAAAAAAATCAAAATAAAACACAAAAGTATTAAATGATTAATTTGTTTATCTGCATGTCATGTGATCATTAACTAGGGCTGGGTAATATGGCCAAAAAATTATCACAATATATTTTTTTTCTCCATATCAGTCGATATCGATATCATCACGATAGATGTCAAATTTAATTTCTTTCAAGTTTAAAGGAGCCATGTGTAATGTCTGGCAAAAAAATCAAGTCATACTCCACATTTTAGATCTT
>NC_056578.1:44649566-44649760 GCF_018340385.1 Cyprinus carpio
AAAGTGAATTGGTCTACTCTAGAGTAACAAACGAGAAACGGCATAGTCTCTATGCTCCGCCCCACCTTCACAACAACCCTAGAGCCATAGCCGAAGCCTAAAGGACGTTTTGCCTACAGAGGAACGTTGGGTGATGTCAAGTAATTTTGAAACATGACATCTTCAAGGAACTCCCCTTCACCTTTACCAGTGAT
>NC_056578.1:44650562-44651076 GCF_018340385.1 Cyprinus carpio
TTTGATACGTGTAGGTCATTTTTTGGATATTTTTACCTCAATTTTTACACATGGCACCTTTAAAGGCAGATTTTTGCTCCAATTTGAAAGTTGAAAAAACAGACGTCTTATTGTGGTTTTAAACTATTCTTTATGATCAGAACATGACAAACACTACGTTTTTGAATTCTTTACACTTTTACAGCTTTTTACTTAACAAAATAAATATCTTAACAGAAAAAAAATAAAATCTTAGTTCTGCATGTTCTAATGAGTAATACTGTTTCAAATCAAGAAACAGGTTTGTGTTCCCTGATAATATTTATGCTTTGATTTTCTTTATTTTTCTCCTAGAAACACACATTTGATAGTAGCTTGAGTTAGGATGCAGATGTAGATTTATGTTCATTATCAAAATCAGTAATATCTGTAAAAACTGTAGCAATCTCATATGATGAAATTTAATTCTGACTGTTTGAGGTACTTTTAACCATTGGTCTTCCATAGTAGCATACATTTAGATCATGATAAATTG
>NC_056578.1:44651350-44656056 GCF_018340385.1 Cyprinus carpio
CATGACAGAAGAAGTCTTGCGCACGGTCCTGATCGAGATCGAGGGCATCCTAAACTCTAAGCCCTTTGGGTATGTATCCAGTGACGTCGCAGACCCTGACCCAGTAACCCCCTGCTAATCTGCTTCTCTTGATGGGGCGGCCTGACCCATCGCTGCCCCAGGTGTTGTAATCCAGAGTCCGAGCTGTTGAGCCGCCGCCGCTGGAGGCTACGCAGGTCCTTGCCGACCAATTTGAGGACATTTATCAGGCACCATCTGCCGTCCTGCAGACGCCAAGCACTAAGTGGCAGAGTTAGCGGGCCCCATTAAGCTGGTACTGTCGCCATGATCATTGATCCACAGCTCCCGAGGGCGCCTGGCCTATTGGCCACACATTGGTCGCATCACGTTATCCCAGGTGCAGATGAAGGATATGACAGCAGAGATCCAGGTGAATGACAGGAACTACACCAGGCTGAAGTTGTCTGCCTTGTTCAACTTCCTGCCATACCTGGGACAGCACCTGAGACAACCGCCAGTCCTTTCTATGGGGACAGCAAATTTCATCAGCTGTGCAAATTTGGGGGCGGCTGTGAAGAAGCGACTCGCTGTAACAGGGATCATCAGCCAATCAGCTGCTTCGCTTTCAGTTTTCGCTATCACAGTTTTTAGTTTCTGCTTTTGAGTTGGTCGTGAGATTGGCCGGAAACGATTGTAGATATTTCTGAGGTGAATAGTTGTCGTCCGCCGCCGCTTATCTGTACATGTGTATGCTTCAGAGACATGTGAGTACCCTCTGGTGTAAATGTTTACATATGTTTCTCGTGCCTCAGGTTGTTAAAGGAGTTTCATTCTTAGATACCCATTGAAATGTAGCATCGCATAAAGTTCAGCTGTGGCATCATGCTAATGCCTAGTTTTACTTGTTTATATTAATATTATGCTTATGTGTGTGCTACCTGACACCGTATAGTTTTTACTTGAGTGTAATTATGGTTGAGTAGTAGAGAACTATGTTTTTCGGGCTGATAGTATTGGAGAAACCAGCAGGGCGAAGGCTGCTACTTTTAATTCAGCAAGAAGATAAATGTGTGGTTACCTGGTATTTTATTTTGGTTATTTAATATGTATAACCAGCTAGGCTACTTAAAGGGAAAGATATACAATTACAATTTATTAGTTTCAGTTTAATTGGAATCATGTCAGCACTGTTGTTTAATTGTATGCTGATATTTTCTTTCTTTTTATTGTTTATTGTAGAACCACACATACTGTACATTCATGAACATACAATCCCTCCTGCTGACTGTCAATAAACCCATGAAAGAGATTTACAGCATCTAATTGCATTCTTATCGATGCACCACAGTGGTCACTAATCCCCAACTAGCTACAGTTACAGTCCTAGCTATCAAGTCATCATTACAAAAATTGGTCCCTTCTACTGATGTGTGTGGTGGATCACAAAGGAGGATGTTCCCATATGCGAGAGAGGAGGCAATCTCACTTCCTAATACCCGCCTCAGACGCCAGATACGCCCGGCCAAACTGGTTTGTTTGACTATGAAGTTCCTGCCTGTTGTGGAGAGACGATCCTCCCAGGCTGCAGCACTCTTTCACAGCCCCACCACTTCAGATGCAGGTAATTCTAGCCATAAGGTGTGACAGGATCGGTCGGGTTGTTAACGCACTCCCCCGGGCCTATGATCATCAGTGGAACTTCAGACTGGTGTCACTCTAAGTATCCTAGAGAGTCAGTGTTCAGGACCCCATTATCAGAGCACCCCAGACCCACTGTCTCACAGAGTAAATTCAGGGGCTTCACCTGAAATATTAGATGAGCTGCAAGATATTAGGGAGGAAAAACCGAGGCTTCAACTTATCAGCAATGGAGATGCAAACACAGCTTAGTTCAAACAGAACCAGATTCATCACACCACACTGCTCTCTCCCCCGCGGAGTACAGCCCGCACGCTCAGTCGGGAGTGATCGCCAGCGTAGCGGACTATTCAGGGCCCAACCAAAGTCATCCGACAGCATCTTCAGCCACAGCAGTGTCTGCATATCCACACACAGTCACCCTCTGCCAGAGCTCCTTTATCACGTGGAAGCTGGAAAATGGGCCGTGCTGCATTACAGGGTAGAAAGGTAGTTATCCGCTCAAAGCAAGATCAGGAGGCAGTTAGCATGCAAACCAGGACAGTGAGGGTGGAAGTTGGCAATGAGGTCCATGTTCATACCCCCTGCACCGATGTTAATAACATGCAGCGTCTCCCGCCCCCAAAGATGCTGTACTGGCGGAGTCTGGGAGCACTGAGAGTGTTACTTTTATGTGGATAACCACTTACAGGCCTCTCCTCCTCTGCTTAACAGACAGCTGGTTGACAAATTAGCAGAAGATGTTGTTGGCCTCAGGGGTTTGAGCTGCGTGGTGGAGCTAATAATGTTCCCGAAGTTATCAGTCCCACCTTCCTAAAGAGGCAAGATCCCAGAACAGCGAGTTATGGCTCACAGAGTCAATGGAGGATCCACAGAACTTGCACGCGGACTCCAGATGGCTTTGCGCCTCCGGACACTCCTGGCCTACAAGTGTAGCGTCACTGGCCGTCCCACACACCTGACTATGAGGAACATCTATAGTACACGCAGCGCGGCACTTTGATCCGTTAGGCTTTCGTTCCCTTAGCCCTTGTGAGCCAAAATCATTGTGCAGCACCTTCTTTGGAACAAAGAGAGAGAGTGGGATGACCATTAAGCTGCCAGATGATGCCCTCAAGGCCTGGTAACTTGGGAGAGATGAGCATGCAACTTACCTTCCGGAGATTGTCTTACCATGATTGGTACTCAAGTCCCCCCCTCTGGACCACCCCAGTTCTGTCAGAAAGCCTCCATATATTCTGTGGCCAGCATCAGAGAAAGCCTCTACGGTTCAGTTGCGTTGCTAGCCGATGCGGAGGAGTTCAGGTGGTAAGGTGGAGGTGGCTTTTCTGACTGCCGCGGTCAGAGTAGCCTAGCGCCAACCAGTCGATGCAGCGATTAGGAAGGCTATGTTACGCGGTGACTGGAGCTCAGCTAGCAGTGCTGTTGCAAGCGTGAACTCCGCCCTGGTACTTCATGGGGTGGTGCTCTGGACGAACTCCACCACCTGCGTTCTGGCGGTGGCTGGTCAGACTCTTGCAGGTTTAAGGTGTTTGTGGGCACCAGAGTTGCTTTGAGATCCAGGGGCTGACTGATGCCCCAGCATGGAGGTATGTGGATTCTGAGGAAATAATCCACTTGAATTGACGTTACGCGTGGGAGAAGACCTGAGGGGAGCTAGCAGGGGAAACGGTGGGACCATGGCCCAGGCTTTTTGCGCCTGTCACCTCAGCAATGGCCTACTAAGCCACAGGCTGAGCAGTTGGATGCCACGAGAGCTTGGTCCACATTTTGCGGCTCCATCATCACCGTTCCTCTTCAGCCCTTACTTGATGCCAGCCAGTTCAATGGTTTCGGGGACAGTAGAGGCAGTGTGAGTCCCGCCATGGGGAGGCTGACAGGTGAGATCAGTCAACGCCATCTGCACAAGACTATCCAGGATGCTGAATAGACCTACTGGAAACAAGTTCAGGTGAGCTGCTTCGGGAGGACTTTCAACACCTTTCAGAAGGAAACCCGTCCCTTCCACCAGCTTACGTTTGATTACATTGCTCCTGAATTTGATGATCAACTGAAGCTGATTCGGGTTGGAGGCAGATTAGCGTCGCGGTAATTTGCTGGACACGAAGCCACCATTCATCCATGGTTTGGGCCCAGCTCACCAGGTGACTAAATTCATGTCAAGATGCTGGCCGAGACCTCCATCATCCGGAGCTCAAGGCTGACTATTAGCGAGAACCGCCCGGCCGATGCTGGATCCTTCGTGGAAAGAGAAGCTGTGGCGGCACCAGTACTCCTGCCCTGATTGGCGGAGATGGAGGCGAAGCCTGCCACGGGTGCCACAAATGGCAGACTACCTCATCGCCTGCAGTTGATGGAAACCTCCTTATTTCTCTACAGAATGGATTGTTTGGGCGCTCGCCGTTCAAAGTGGGGCGGCAATGTGCGAAGCGTTAGGGGTATACTATTAAGTGCCTCACTACGTGTCCCACATAGGCATTCTGACTCCAGTCTCTGACCAGGATTCCTTCTGATGGCCCTCCAGATTTATCTCTCACTTGAGAAATGTGGAATAGCCGGATCAGGACTGAATTTCAGAGGAAGTGGAGAAATCCGGTGTTCAGTCTGCAGGCGGGCTGGCCGTGTCAGTCCGGTTTGGGTGCTCCTCCAAGTGCACCTCACTTTGGTGAGGGTGCTGGAGGAGAGGGAAATTAAATCTCTCAAGCCTCCATGTACCATTCAGTGCAGGCCTGTGACAGAAGAAGTCTGCGCCGCGGGTCCTGATCGAGATCAGAGGCATCCCCAGCTCTGGCGCGGGGTATGTATCCAGTGGCCGTCGCCCAGACCCTGACCCAATAACCCGTCATCTTGGTGGGCGTGACCCGTGGCTGCCCCAGGTGTTGTAATCCAGAGTCCAGGCTGTTGAGCGCGCGTGGTATGCTGTAGATCCTTGCCGACCAGTGCAGGAGGACGTTTCTCAGGCACTATCTGCCGGCCTGCAGGCCGCACTTTTAGTGCGAAAAGTGCATTTATTACAAGCTGGTATCGCCATGATCATTGATCCACAGCTCCCAGGGCGCTCGGCTGTT
>NC_056578.1:44656214-44656372 GCF_018340385.1 Cyprinus carpio
CGCTGGAGGCATACGCAGGTCCTTGCCGACCAATTTTGGAGGACATTTATCAGGCACTATCTGCTGGCCCTGCAGACGCGCACCAAGTGGCAGAAAGAAGTGGCCCCATTACAAGTTGGTACTGTCGCCATGATCATTGACCCACAGCTCCCGAGGGT
>NC_056578.1:44656889-44657804 GCF_018340385.1 Cyprinus carpio
CACAGTGGTCACTAATCCCCAACTAGCTACAGTTACAGTCCTAGCTATCAAGTCATCATTACACTGCATGTAAAAAGAAAAATGACTAAAGGCCCTTTCAAGACTGATAAGTTTAAAGACAACTGTAACTACAAAGTTTCCGTAGTAGTTTTAACTCTAAGAGAGAAGCGGAGTCACACCACAAAAATAACAATAACAACAGGAATTATATCACTGATTGATTTTCAGTCATAAAAACTCTGACAGCAAATCTGAATCCAACTTTAAAGAGCATAAAGCATTTGACGTGACAGATGACAAAACTGCAGTGTAGAAATATAAACTGTACTGAGCTACAAATATTGATTTAATGATCATTAAACAGATGTGAATCTGAAGACTCACCTGATACAGTCAGTGTAACAGCAGCACTGATGAACGATGATCTCTGTGAGTCTGATCTCTCTCCTCTACAGCTGTATTCAGCTCTATCAGACACAGATGTGATGGTGTAGACTCTCTCAGTGACGTCTGGGATGACTGAACCATCTTTAAACCATCTTTAAATAGCCTCCATTAAAGTGACGTGACATACAGCTATGTATGGTGACCCATACTCAGAATTCATGCTCTGCTTGTAACCCATCCAAAGTGCACACACACAGCAGTGAATACACACACACCGTGAACACACACCCGGAGCAGTGGGTGTAACCCCTCTCTCCCGGGTCCTCACCACCACACCTCGCACTCACTCTGAGTGGGCCTCGAACCCGGGTCTCCGGCATGGGAGGTAGACGCACTAACAAGGAAGCTAAATGACTGCAGCCACTAGCGTCTGTCGCTAGTGTGTCTCTTGAGATCAGGGGAGTGAAGTTTACCTGCACAGCACCTACTCGCTGGCCTCCATTACATTTATGCTGCGGTGCCCGGGTG
>NC_056578.1:44657955-44678613 GCF_018340385.1 Cyprinus carpio
TTATTACGTATTGCTTCTGTAATGCACACAGTGAGGCGGAAGACTTTTGAAGATGGCCTGGTGTCAAGAAGGGCAGCAAAGAAGCCACTTCTCTCCAAAAAAAAAAACATCAGGGACAGATTGATCTTCTGCAGGAAGTAGTATATAGTGAATGGACTGCTGGAGGACTGGGGGCAGAAAGTCATATATTTCTTCCGGATGGCTTTCCCCTTTCCGATTGTTTGGGGCATCTGGAAAAGCTCTGTCCGGGAGAAGAAAAGGTGAGCACCACCATCAGTCCTGTGTCATGCCAACAGTAAAGCATCCTGACACCATTCATGTGTGGGGTTGCTTCTCATCTACAAGGGAGGCTCACTCAATATCAGCCCGAGACGCAGCTCACTGATCCAGGTACTGTCATGATGAGCAGAGTCTTGCGAGTGGATCGCACCTCTTTATTCACTAGCATTAAAACATACATGTTTTCGTTTTATTTACTTTATTAACAAATGTATATGTGTATTAGCAGTGTTTGCTCAAGTTAAAGAAGTTGTTAACATGAACATCTGCTGTTTATTTCTCTCGATGTGCACACTTTTATTGCATTACAATGTGTATTGTTTCATCTGGTTAACTGCATGTGTATTAACAGTGTTTGTTTAAGATCTCTTAACTTGTGGGAGGACGCCAGCGCACAGAAGCGTTCTTTGTTCACATTAGTTCAGAGTCACTGCTAGTTTTAATGTAAAATTATGCAATTCACTTCATAATCTATAACTTACATCATTAAAAAGTTCTACGACTCAAGTTTCATATCGATCTTGACTTTGTTTTTCATTTACATAACTCCTGGCATAAATTAATAAATGACTGTCATTGTAAGATTAAAAAAAAAAAATGAATTATGCAATTTTCACCAGTCTTTTCAGTGTGTAATGAGATTTTAGAAGGTGATTATCTTTAATAATTCAAATACCTGTTGAAATGCACATGTAATTATATACTTGCTCGTATCTGGAATGTTGTGTTAAAGGGATAGTTCACCCAAAAATGATAATTTGATGTTTATCTGCTTACCCCCAGGACATCCAAGATGTAGGTGACTTTGTTTCTTCAGTAGAACACAAATTATGATTTTTTAACTTCAGCCGTTGCAGCCTCTCAGCTGTACAGTGCTTGGCAATGGTAACAGAATTTTTGAAGTTAAAAAAAAAATCATAATTTGTGTTCTACTGAAGAAACAAAGTCACCGACAGTACATCTTTGATGCCCTGGGGGTAAGCAGATAAACATCAAATTTTCATTTTTGGGTGAACTATCCCTTTAATAGAAATGATGTTGAAAGAGAATGTTGCAACAGTGCTAACCTGAAAATATAATTTTATTAAACTAAACTTTATAATGTTCAAATGAATGTTTTTATATATTTTTAATAAAATGTAGGTGGAAAAAACATTGTAGGAACATTATGCTAACCATAAAATAACGTTACAGCAACGTTAGGCAAACCAGACCTTTTTAACGTACTTGGAATCTTCCGAATAAACGTTCATAGAATATTATGTTTTTAAATGAAAATTAGGTTGCAAGAACATTCTAGGAACATTATGCTAACCATAAATTAACATTCTAATAACGTTAAGCAAACTGGACATTTTAGCGTTCTTGGAACGTTCCAAATAAACGTTCATAGAACGTTATATTTTTAAGGAAATTAAGGTTTCAAGAACGTTGTAGGAACGATATGCTAATTTATAAATAACGCTCTGGGAAACGCACAAACTGGAAATTTCCATGTTTATGGAACATTCCAAATAACATTCCCACAACCAAAACGGAACGTTAGGAAAATGTTCTCAGAACATAAATTTGTTAGCTGGGTAAAGTAGCTTCGGTTTCACAGTGAGAGCGGCAACAATACTATAACGAGAATAAAAGGTACGCCTTCTTTCTTTGCGTGAACATCTGGGGTGGTGTTATGCAAATCTTCCCACATAGTGACGTAGAGATGGGGGCTTGTTAGAACGAGCTGTTTCAGGGGGCCGCGGGATGAGTCTTAACTTTTATAAAGAATATCTCTCTGATTTGAGACTTTGGCCTTGCAACTTTTACAAATCTTCTTTATGCACCAAGAGCTTGTGACACTCCAAAGAGAAAGGAAAAATTTAAAATCGCATCATATGACCCTTTAATTACAATTTATAAACAAAGAAGCTTGAATGTGTGACCTTCTGGATTCACCACATTTGATGTTCCATTACCATATTTCATGCTAAATTAAATGTTTAAACTTTAATTTTGGTTGAACTACAGATGATATACTGTCACACTGTTGTATTGTGATCTGTTATGACACAACATGTTGTTCCCCTTCAGTTATAATATGCAGTTGTGACTCTAATTCAGTGGTTCTTAATCCTTGGTTTTGGGATGTGTCTGATGTGGTTCTGCTCGCTCTCGTATTTAACACCTGATTGTGTGATTAACAGAGAGAGCTAGATGAACTGAACTGAGTGAGTCAGGATAAAGGAGTCATAAATGTTCAGATTGGGTCTCCAGCAGCAGGATTAAGAAGCACTAATAACTGAACTGTCTGTGAATCTAACTATTCAGCTTTCTAAAACAAGTTTTAAAATCACTAATAACTGCACAATATCTGTCCTTTAGACCAACTGGGAATAGACATCACAGGTACATCACTTGAAGCTGCATGCATTGTGGTGGCAGAAAAACACTGGTAACAAATGGAGGGAAACGGGTAAAATCCATGGAATAAGAGAAAAAAAAATTTATTGTTGTGCCTTTGGATGTCAGAATTGGAGTGCAAATAATTTTTATATAGTACTGTCATCAAAGATGCCATTTGAAGCTAGACACAGACGTTTAAACGGACAAACTATGGACGAAACCCAGCTATGATTACCCTACTTTTAAAATTAGATTTGAAGAATAGGTCTATATAATATTCACACAGGGGATATATTGTATTAGCTCTACAGTTAAAGCATGAAATACTATTTAAACCTACAACATTTTACATAACATTTATCTATTTTATCTTACAATTCTGACTTTTTTTTCTTGCAAATGCAAGTTTGTCTCCAAGTCTAAACTTCTTAACATAATTCAGCTCAACAATTGTGTCATTCACTTCTATTTTTAGCTACAAAACAGTTTGTTTTGCTGCTTGATATTGCAAACTGGTGTCCATATTATTTTAATATTATCTTAATTATGAACACACTGGTTTGTAGTGCACACAGTTTTTCCGTTTACTGCACTTTGTTATTCTTCTCGTTATTTCTCTACAGTGTCTAATGAACCTGATGTCTCACACATTCACAGAAAACTTCTGCATTGAAAAATAAGATGGATAGCAGCCCCTGTGTGTGTTTCTTCAAGACAGTGACCATTATACATCGGTGTTATTATTATTATTATTATTTTTATTAACGTTTAATCATAATTGATCATTTCATTGTTCTATTTAATCAAATAATCATTTATTAATTTTTATTATTTAGTATTTCACTTATTTCACACATGGAGATCCTTTCTAACAGTCACATGCTCAGACAAACAGCTAAATGTAGTGTTACATCAGGAATGGACTTGAATAAGACCCTCATGCAGAGAGCAATAGAGACACCAGAACAGAAATATTCATGATTCTGCTTAGTTAAAAATACATAATATTATTTCACTCTGTCCCTCACTACATACATTTAAACTATTTTAATTACTGAATTTTATGATGTAATGAATTTTTTTCTTAATTAATTACATTTATAATGTTTTAAGCTTGATTGTGTGACCTTCTGGATTCACCAGATTTGATGTGCAATTACCATATTTCATGTTAAATTATATCTGTCTAAACTTTCACTTTCATTGATCTACAGATGATACAGATTTGATGTGATTTTATGTTTTTTCTTGTTTGTTTATATCTGTCTAAACTTTCACTTTCATTGATCTTATACTTTGGCTGCTTATATTTTTTTCCTATTATTTTTCTGTTGCATTAATATTCTTTGATACTGACTAATGGAATGGTAAACAGCCAACAAAACTGAGAATTTGTGAAAGCTGAGTTGCTAGTAATTTCAGAAAACCACTAGCCACAGTGTCTGCTGAGCAAAAACATTTATCTCAAGCCCTGCCTGTAATCATGCTAATCTGCATGTCAAGTGACCATTAACCGATGTTAAATGTTTTTTTTTTTTTTTTTGAAAACTCTTGCTACTTCACTAAATTGAGCTCTACTTCGTATAAAACAATGCTGAACTTTGACAAATATGTTATTTTTTATTGTTTTGTTGTGTGGTAGTGGTTGGTGGGAATGTTAATGGTGATATTATATCTTATTGTGGTTATAGTGGGAATATAATGACATTCATTTTTATTAGTATTTGTATTTCTACAATCTTCCACTTAAGCATGGCAAATTTTATTTTTTGTATTTCTACAATCAAAATAATAAAAATAAAAATGCAGATGAAATTACCTAACTAAAAAGTTAGCAATATTACATGATTTAAGAAAATTAATTACAAAAAAACAAAACCTTTTAGAAAAAATAAAAGTGTTCTACTGTCTGGGGTCAGCCATCAGGAGTTAAAGGGGATGTTATTAAACACACTTTTCTCAACTTTCACCTTTTTCCGCTATGGTATTGAAAATGGCAGAGTGGGTTAGAACCTCTGTCACTTTTTTCACCCCTGATGAGTTTGTATCCTTCCATACACAAGCTAGTTAATGGGCTTTTGGTCATTGACTTACAGAAAGTTTTCTGTGGAGTTTGTGTCAGGGGCTAGAATACAGGGATCTTGTTTACCCCTCAGTAAATATGCAGCTGTGTCCCTGTCTGAAAATAGACACGTGCTGCATGAGATCACTTCTGTGGTGGGTTGCACCATTAAGAATTAATCTTAAATCTAGAGGTTTATCCAATAATTCTGTTGCAACAATCTTTAAACCTTGTCAAAAATAAGCAGGTTTACATTTAAACCAAATCGTTCAAGTTTTTTTCTCTTTTCTCAGTTTAGTTATAATATGCTGCCACATTACTCCATTAACTGTATACAGCATTAGCACAACACAAAGGTGAGTAAATGATGAGTTAATTTTTTCAGTTTTGGTTGAACTATTCCTTTAATGTCACAATTTACATGTGCATGAATGTAACTTTCATTTTTCTAAAACAAGTTTTAAATCATTGATAACTGCACAGTATCTGTTTTATGAAGAAGGGTTTCCCAAACTATTAGTTCCTTTTTTTTTTGTTGAATTTTTTTCCTGTTTATTTTTTTCAATTGTCACGCATTTTTTATGTTAGGTTTATGTCATTTTGGTTCATCACTATATTCCTGTTTCCTTTGTTCAAGTGTTACCATACTTTCATTACTGCATAAGTAAAGCCGTTTAGGCTAAGGCGCGCTATAGGGGAAAAGTCCTTTCTCTGATTTCTGAAGACTTGTTCAATCACGCAGTGAAAATGCCGCGACCATTGGTTCGTGGGGTTTGATAGAAACAAACCAATGGCGGCGCGAGAGAGATATAGTAAGTGAGCCCGCCAAAAGGGGCGGGCCATCGGGCTATATAAGCGGCCATCTCACCTAGGCAAACTGATTCATTCTCCTTCAGTGACGACTGATATCTCTTCACTGGATCCGAGACCTAAAGCCGAACAAGCAGCCGAGATCACCGCTGACCAGCTCGCCGCTCTGCACAGCAGATCAGCCACTTCTCCCTGCTCTCCGCCCTCTAGCAGCTTACCACTCACAAGCAGCATGCCGCTTCGAGCATCCAGCCACCCCCGCAGCTCTTCTCCTCAGCTGCTTCCGCCCCGAAGCAGCCCCTGATCGGCGTACCGCTTCCCGCAGCGGATCAGTTCTGCCCCTTCCCAGCAGCTCTGTGCCGCGCCTCGCTTCTGGCGTCTGGTCAGCATAGCGTTCATGAGCCGCCTGCAGTGTCGTCGCGCTTCGGCGGCTTACACCTGCTTTGCTGAGGTTTGTATAAAAAGAGCAAATTTCCTAGAGCAAATTTACTCGTGGCATTGTTTAAATGTAAGCGCCACAGATGTGGCTCTGAGCGCTGATGGCGGGCACTATGAGTGCGCATGCGATGCCAGGGGAGATCCCGTGCTGAAGCCGTGACTCATCGACTTCTTTCCTAATCCACATTGCGTGTATACAAGTCTGATCTCTCTGCACACTCATGGATAACTTTCTTTTCAGAAAGCCGCGACTCCGCCCCTCCGTTTCTCTCCTCCAAGGATCCTGTGAGGAAAAAACAGCGGGGGCAGAGGATCCCAGCATTCCCGGATAAGATCGAGATCCTCGCGACAAATAAGCCCAGGGGACTTGTTCTTTTTCCTGGATTAGAAAGATGCTTACTTTCATCCAGATGGCCCCTAGAGAGCCCCTAGAGTGTTTGGGGCTCAGTATCACTTTCCTGGGGAACGGAACGGCTCTGCTGCTCAAGAGGTTTCAAAAGATGCTAGGTCTCATGAGCTCAGCATCGCCAGCTCTGCAGCTGGGCCTGCTCTACATGCGACCACTACAGTTTTGGCTAAAACTGGCAGCACGGTCGCCACATGATCAAGGTGAGCCAGGCGTTTAGTGCAACCCTGGCCCCTTGGATGAACCCCAGCTGTCAGGGGGCAGTGGTGAGGATAGTTGGCAGGCAGAAAGTCATCTTTGCTTATGCTTTTCGTACCACTCCTGGCTGGGAACCATCGTCCTGAATCCGGTCGGACAACATGACAGTGGTGTCCTTCATAAATCATCAAACCCCCCTATTCACTCTAGTGAAAAGCGTCCTAGAGTGGGCCCAACACCACCTGCTCTTGCTGAGGGCAGCGCATGTGCACGGCATTCTGAACACAGGGGCGGACATGTTGTCCCGGGGCAACCTCCCCTCGGAGGAGTGGAGGCTCCATCCCCAGACTGTTCAAAGAATTTTGGACATCTTTGGGAGGGCAGAGGTGCGACCTCTTAAGCCTCTGAGGAGACAACTCTCATTGCCAAATCTATTTTTCAAAAGTCAAGGATGCTCTGGCCCATGACAGGCCCAGTCTCCTCCTTTATGCTTTCTCCCCCCAATTGCTCTGATCCCCCAGGTCATCAGGCCGAATCAGGAGGATGCCCACAAGGTCCTCCTGGTAGCCCCTCTGTGGAGGAGCCAACAATGGCTCTCGGACCTGTCGCAGCTGTCGCTAATGGAGCCGTGGCCGATCCCCTTGAGACGGGACCTATTCTCTCAAGCGAATGGAACCATATGGCACCCCAGACCCGAGCTGTGGGCTCTCCATGTATGGCCTCTCAACGGGAGTTGGTAGACCTCCCAGAGAGCATCATGAATATCATATTACAGTCTAGAGCTCCATCAACAAGGTGCCTCTATAGCCTTAAATGGTCGGTTTTCACCGCCTGGTGCACAGCCCGGGGTGAAGACTGCTTCACTTGTGACATATCTCAGATACTGTCCTTCCTCCAAGACTTAATGGATGAGGGCGTACTCCCTCTACCCTTAAAGTCTATGTTGGCGATTATCACTTGGCCTCTCATGCTCCTATAGCCGGGCAGTCTGTGGGTAAAAACAACCTGGTTGTTTGTTGTTTTCTGAAGGGGTCAGAAAGGCTGAACCATCTTTGCCCCCTTCGCTGATCCCCATGGGACCTATCCACGGTTCTTAGGGGCCTCTAAGAGCCACCCTTCGAACCGCTTCAGACTGCCGACTTACGTTCTCTGTCACTGAAAACTGCTCTGCAAGTGGCACTAGCATCGGTTAAGCAAGTAGGAGACTTACAGGCGCTCTCTGTGAGCCCCTCTTGTCTTGAGTTCGGGCCTGGTGACTCCAAGGTTGCCCTGAAGACAAGGCACGAGTATGTCCCGAAGGTTCTCTCCACTCCTTACAGAGACCAGATTGTTGTTCTCTCTGCGCTTCCTCCTTCTTAGGATGATCAAGAGTGGAACTTTCTCTGCCCTGTCAGGGCTTTAAGAGCCTACATTGACCGTTCCGCATCTTTTCGACAGTCAGAACAGCTCTTTGTGTGCTTCGGAGGCCGCACCAAGGGTCATTCGGTCTCGAAGCCAAGGCTATCCAGTAGTATCGATGGTATCGATAGAGTAGCGTGCTTCGGTTACTAACGTAATCTCGGTTCCCTTAGATCTGGAATGAGTACTGCGCGTACTTTGCCGTGCTATGTGTAAGGACACCTCATGTCGTCGCTTCAGTGTAATTAAATCAGTTTGCCTAGGTGAGACGGCCGCTTATATACCCCTTTTGGCGGGCTCGGGTGGGCTCGCTCACAGTAGGCTCGCATTTGTATCTAACTCCACGAACCAATGGTCGTGCAGTTTCACTGCGTTATTGAAAAAGGCTTGGCAGTACTTGTTCCGTATCTAAGGGAACCGAGGTTATGTTAGTAAGCGAGTACATTCTTCTTCGTCCTGTGTTGTTTGTGTTTTCTTGGTTTATCTGAATCTTCTTGGTTGTGTCTTTATGTAATAAAATAAACTTTATTTGGTTATCTTTGTCTGTTTTTTGTCTTTTTTGTAATGTGGTAGTTAACATTAGAAAGGTGTGAACATGCAAATGTTTTGTTAAATTATTGAAATGTTAATATAAAATCTCAGGTTATTTCAAGTAAATATTCAGTTCAGCTGACACACACACACACAAAATAATTTTAAGATAAAAATCTCTCGTACACACACTTGCATTTCTGTACGGCAAGGTCAAAAAATTAGTTTGACCTCCTATGAATCATCTATATTGGCTGATTTATACTTCTGCATCATTGTTCTCTTCGAAGTACAGTTACACATTCAGACCGCTTGTCTGCAGTGTCCACGGGCATGTTGCTGGTGTAACCCAAAGTATCAAGGCACAAGCAGAAGAAGCAGCTGCAGCAGTGATGGCGGCAAATAGAAAGTGATTTCTTTTTCAGCTTGAGTTGTTAAAGGGGTCATATGACATTGCTAAAAATAACATTATTTTGTTTATTTGGTGTGATGCAATGTGTTTATGCAGTTTAAGGTAAAAAAACAAACAAACAAAAAAAAAACACATTATTTTCCACATAATGTTGTAGTAAATTAGGTCAAAAAGGAAATGTATATACTGTAAATAATTACAGTTATGATTAATTACAATTATTGTTTATACAATAGTAACTGTAGCAGAATTAAATTGCCATCAACTAATCTGTTCATCCAGCGAAAATTTAGCGTATTTCATACAAACTCTAAGAAAGTATATTTTTAGGTGGCCGCATAAAATACTTTCAATTGTATTAATGCATCAGAGCATGTAGCTTGAGGATCAAATCATCAAGGGACACTAATTTGCAAGGCAGAATCAGAAACTCTTGTAATTTGTGCACAAGAGTTTTATTAACTAAACGCTAATGCAAACTAGTCTAACAAACAAACAAACAAACATACAATCACTCATACAGCGGAAAGGGCAAATGAGATTTGATGGATGATACCATCAGGAAAACCAGAGAAATGAAGCTATGAAAAGAGTTGAGTAACCACTCCAAGTAAAACCATCAGTGCCGTTTATAATGGGGTCTATAAGCTTATACCACACTTCTGTTTCATTTACTTCAAATATCGATACTTGCATTATCTAAGCGGGAGCGAGCGCTGGGATGCAGTCTCGGATGAAAGTCTTGTTGGTTTGGAGGTTCGGTGGTGTAGGAGTCGCAATCACCTTTTTCCGGGTTTGAAAAGTGATGAATTCCAAAGATGTCCTGACTCAGTGGTGATGGGGGAGTTTCTTCCCAGTGGAAAGTGAAAAAGAGCTAAGAGAGACATCAGCTGAGTGAGATCCTTGGATCTTTGGAAAATGGAAAGTCAAGGCACGAGGCCTGGCACGAATTTAAGGTGTCCTTAGAAGTGTTCTAGCTCACATCCTCGTTTTCTCAGAATCTAACAGAACCACAGACTGGGTGAGCTATGTGTTGGAGCCCACTGGGCACGCCCGCACCGGCTCCAGCTCTCCACACAGACCACAATCAGATTTTAGCAGAAGAACAAGAACATGGGTCAAACTTTGCGTGAGCCTTTTAAGGTCTGAGAAGATTCACGCATCTCAAGGATGGGCTTGTCCAATGAGAAAGGCTGAAATTCCAAGCGGGCGGTTGGAAATACTGGAGAGTTTTAACGGCCCTTTGTCTGAAAGCATGGAACTCTATTGAGTGTTAATGCAAAATTACTAAAGATTCTTAGAACACTAATATATTGCCTATGTACCAACATATAATATACACTCTCGTTTAGATCATCAGAAGACAGTGTTAATGCAAAATTACTAAAGATTCTTATATTAAAAACACTAATAAGAAGTGTCCATATACCCTCATATTTGGCCCTTTGGTTAGGTGAAGGGGGCATTAAAGATTATTTGTGAGATTATTTTCTGAAGCGCATCGATTTTTACAAAGCTCATGATTCTGGAAAGCAAGGTGTGCTCTGATTGGCCAGCTATCCAGTGCGTTGTGATTGGCTGAATACCTCAAGCGTGTGACGGAAATGTTACATCCTTTACCATACTGTGATGCCGTGTCGAGTATGATGAGACAAAACCAGTAAAACCCATTACAAACAAGGCATTTGTTGCATCCAGTGGGGACATAATTACTAATTTTAATGACTTATACTGTCTTTTTAAGCATTGCGTTGCGTATTGCCGCATAAATATAAAACCATGTCTGCATTTGTGATCTGAGAAATGACAAACAAGCGCTACTCTACACTGCTCAAAACTCGCGTTTGAATCACCCTCTAGTGTCTGGAATAAAAACTACAAGTCAATATAATGGCTCCAACAATGTCTAATGAATTAAAATCATGAAACTTCTAGAAGAGTTTTTGTTTGTTTGTTTCTTGTACAACAGAGGTTTACTGTTAAAATTAAAACATGGAAGAAAAACTGTGTTATTCCCTAAAAATACTATGATAATTTAATGACAATTGTATTATTATTATTGTAATATTATTATTATTATTATTATTATTATTATTATTATTATTATTATATTGATATTTTTTTTTTTTTTTTTTTGTTTTGTTTTGTTTTTTTAATCAGTGGATTGCCATTAAGAGCTTTAAGTTCATTCACATGGAGACACAGGTAGCATACAAACTTACATGCGCAATGAAAAGCTGAGAATTAAATCAGAAAAATATAACATTCAAATAAATATTTGTTATGACACACATGATATTCATCCAAACATAATATTCATCCTGATAGTCATCCAAATTTTGACAAATTCTGTGACATTCCTCGTTATACAGTGAATTCCCTTTTTATGACTGGATTCCTCTCATGAAAATAACAATTAAAAAATGTTTTGTAAACTTCTGTAAACTTTTGTATTTTGTACTTCTGTTTCATTGTGACTTTATTAAATGCAGCTGTCACTCTCATTAATGACTGCTCTGTGTGCAAATGTTACTGTATTCAGTTCTTTAAAACAAGTATCAAAACCATTGATATCTGTAATGTATCTGTCTTGTAAAAAAACATATTTTGCCTTTCTGGATTTGAACAAATAATGATTAAAAATGAAGTCCTTCAGTCCTCTTATAAGAACAGATATGTAGCTGATACAGAAGAGTATAAGAAAAGTGTTGAGCCACAAATATTAATGTAAATGAGAATTAAACATGAATCTAAACACTCACCTGATACAGTCAGTGTAACAGCATCGCTGATGCTCTTTGCTTCACAGCTGTATTTACTATTATCAGACAGAGATGTGATGGTGTAGACTCTCTCAGTGATGTCTGGGATGACTGAACCATCTTTAAACCAGCTGTATGTCCACTGAATGTTTTCTCCTCCCTGTATGTCACATGTGAGAGTGACTGTCTCTCCTCTCAACACACGCCGATCTGGACTCACCTTCACTACAGCTTTTACTGATAAACATAAAAGAAGATGCTGGTTGAAAAAGCATTACAGTATGATTACTTCTACTAACTCACAACATTGTTAGGTGAAAAACACTGCATTACATTTAATTTCTGATTTGCTTGTAGTTTGAGTTGACTGCAGCAAAAAATGTTTGTAATTATTGGTAAAAACAAAATAAAACACTGATAATTATATTATGTCTAAACATGTACGTTATTTTGTATTCACATATCATACAATAGCAACTTGCACAACATTTACAACATCTTAATTATATACATGCAATAAACATTCAGTATAACTAATAGTGAAACAGACTTTTAAGCTAAGTTTGCAAATTTATACACACTATGCTGTAACATTTCATGTAAAGTTGGTTTTCTTTTATTGATTTCACTGAATTAAACACGATGAGCTCAGATAAAAGCAATGTAGCAGAATATGTGTTTGAGCCATTGCATGTGTTCGGTTTCACATGAAAGAAATGATCAGAATACATAACTTCTTTCCGCTTCGTGTCGGGGTCCTAATCACCCTGTCTGGGTTTATTCTGAGATAACTGGTTGGATGTACATTATCCCTTACATAACACATCTAAAAGAATAATTACTAAAAGTGAATTGAATCAGTCCTTTATAAGAACAGATATGGTTGATACAGAAGAGTATAAGAAAAGTGTTGAGCTACAAATATTGATTTAAAGAGCATTAACACATGTGAACCTGAACACTCACCTGATACAGTCAGTGTAACAGCAGCACTGTAGTGGTGGAAAGTACTTAAAATTTGTACTTAAGTACAAGTACTGTTACACTGCTGAAATAATACTCAATTACAAGTAAAAGTACTGGTGTCAAAACATTACTTAAGTAAAAGTAAAAATTACTCTTCTCAAAAACTACTCCGAGTACTAGTTACTAGTTACTTTTTAGTCGGCGATATTTAATGAATTACCAAAGATCTATGTGGATAATACCTACTTTGAAAAAAAAAAAAAAAAAAAAAAAAAACTTTATTTTACTGACAAAGTATGTGAATTAGTGGTCATGATACAGGTAGGCCTAAACTGGGCAGAACGCTCAATGTAAACTTTCAGAGCCCTAACAGGGGAGAGTAAATTCAACTCCTGGTCCTCTTCTGAGGGAGAGGCGTAAGAGAGGTTGATAACATCTTAGGTATATAGCCATGACTTGGTTTCAGGACGACCTTGGAGTCGCCAGGCCCAAACTCCAGGCAAATAGGGCTTACAGAGTGCCTGCAAGTCCGCCACTGGGCTTGACTGATGCTAAACACTGGTAGCAGAAGCGGTTTTTAAGCGACAGAGGGGACCGAAGGTCAACAGATTGCAGCGGCTTGAAGGGAGGACCCTTCAGGGCCCTCAGAACAGTGGACAGGTCCCACATGGGGACAGTGAGAGGTTGGGGTGGTTGTAGCTCTTTGCTCCCCTTTAGAAAATGATTGGCCCACTATGGGGCATGAGAAACCACTATCGGCTGCCACATACACCTTGAGTGTGGATGGGGGAGTGTCCCTATCCAACAGCTCCAGCAGGAAGGACAGTATCACTCAATACTTCTTCACAGAGTGAGCAGGTCCCCGCGCGCAGTTTGAGCATCAGGCAGAGAACAATAACCATTTAAGGACATAGAGGGTTCTTGTAGCCAGAGCTCTAGCCTGAGAAATGGTGTTTAATACACACTCTGGGAGACTAACAGGCTCCCGTCGAGTGACCACAGGTGCAAGGCACACAGCTTTGGCCTGGGGTGCCATCTCGTCCTGTTTGCCTGGGAGAGGAGATCTCACCTCAGGGGAATAGGCCACGGGGCTGCTATTAGTAGCTGTGACAGCTCTGCTAACCAATGCTGGTTTCTCCAGAGCAGGGCCACCAGGAGCACTTTGCGTTTCTGTTCCCTGATTTGCCTGATTACCTGTGGAATCAGGGCAACCAGGGGAAAAGCATAGAGAAGGAGGTTGGGCCAGTCTTGAGCCAATGCATCCTTGTCCTAGGAATAATAGATTGGGCAGTGAGAATTGTCTTCTCAGGCGAAGAGGTCTACGACCTTGCTTCGTGACAACATGTCCATTCCTTGGTTCAGTATGCCCAGAACTTGTGCTGCTCTCAGTGAATGTAGGTTGAGCTGGGCCCATTCCAAGAGGTGCTCTACTAGTACAAGGAGCCGCTTCAAGGACAGTCCCCCTGGAGATTTATGTAGGACACCACAGTCATCCTGTCCAAACGGACCAAGACATGATGTCCCCTGAGATCTAGTAGGAAGGCCATACCACCAGCATTGAGGCATTTGATGTGCAGACTGCTTTCCACATTCTATTAGTGGCCAAATGTCAGTTTCCCTTCGAATAGAGCTCCCCAACCTGTATTGGAAGCATCTATCGAAACCACCTTCCTCCTGTAGACCATTCCCAGGGGAACTCCCTGTTCCATCCATTGAGTGTTCATTCAGGGGGCAGGGCCATTACACAAGCCTGATCTACCCTGATAATCAGGCGTCCATGCATGGGATGGAACCTGTGGTTTCAGCCAGTGCTGGAGGGCCGCATTCGTAGCAGGCCCAACTGTAGCATTGGACATGCTGCAGCCATGAGCCAATTTGAGAAGAAATCTGAATCCTATGGCGAAGCGGCCCCTTATATAGCCAGATGACTCCGCTAATTCACAGGGCTTGTATAGGTTTTGTGCAGCATTGCTATCAAGCCATTGTTTCATTTTTAAAACACACTGCACAGACCAATGGTCATGCACAGGGGCCCGGACTGGCCATCTGTGTGATCTGGAGAAATCACAGAGCGGCCCGGTATTCAGGACAGCCGGTAGGGCCGACCACCACCATGCCACGCGCAGTCATCACCTGGGTAAAAGCACGCAAAGAAAAGGGTGGGCTGAGAAGGCGAGAGAAAAAAAAAGTGCGGAATTTAGATACTGAAGCCACTAAATGTCGATAAGCGAAGTGAAATATTGCTTAGCACAGCCAGCAGCAGCACCCTCGCAGTTAAATATTAGCAGCAGTGAAGAAGTGAGGGGAGACAGCTATGCAGCAACATGCCACCAGTGATGATGATGAGGGACAGAAAGATGAGCTGGTTCCACAGGCAGATCCAGGACAAGTAAGTATGGAACATGAGAGGAGAAGAGAGTTACTTGCTAGGGGATGATGTTAGGGAAGTGATATTCAAGGTTGCTACATTTATAATGATTACAGTAGTTAAAACAGCTAAACTTCAACATTTTTTAGCTGCAAAATGCCACATGCAGTAGCTAATATTAAGAAATATGTTGTGCTTTTACTTAAAAAAAAATGTTGGTAACGTTACAGTTAATGCTTACAAACTTTGAAGATTTTGAATACAGAAGTTACATTTGTAATGGTGTATTTTCATTTAGATGTGTATTATTATTATTTGTGCAGTAAAGATTAATTACTGCATAAATTAATTAAGATTATTAAGTAATAAATTCATTTTAAAGACAGCATGGAATAGATTTATAATTTGCTGTTATAACAGCATATTATATAATCTATTCCATACTATCTTCAGAATAAAACCTTTTTAAATCCATTCAATCATTTTGTTTATTCAGGTTGAGCTTAGACCAAGAGCAGAGAAAAGACACCCCTCCAGCTCAACATATAGTCAGCATTAGTGCTATTGCTGTAAGTAATTTGGATGAGTATAGTATCATGAGCAACAATTAAAGTCTTGTGACACTCATGCCAGGTGTTATTGTTGTTGTTGTCGAGTTTTCGCTGGCGCCGATTGCTTTGGGCCGGGCCTAGTCAAAGTCCAGGGCCGTTTTTAGTCCCAGTCCGTCCCCTGGTCATGCAGCTTCACTGCGTGATTGAAAAAGGCTTCAGTTCAGGAGAAAAATGACTTTCCCATAGCGTCTGGCAAAGACACGGTACGAGTGAAGTATCGATAGGGAACCATCTTTAAACCAGCTGTATGTCCACTGAATGTTTCCTCCTCCCTGTATGTCACATGTGAGCATGACTGGCATCGCCTTCACTACAGATGTCACTGATAAACATAGACATAAATACTGAAAAAGCATCACAGTTTCATGACCACTGTTATGACTTCAAAAAAGCCTGCATTAAAATAAAGACCTAGTTTGCTTGTGGTTTGTGTTGATTACATTCAAAATATTTACAATTATTATTAAAACTAAATATTTAGTCCACACGTATGCTCTTTTGAATTCATCACAAGTCACAAAAATATTCACATATTACACAATTGCAGCTTGTCTAATATTTACAATATAACTTTCAGTATTATTATAGTCAAGTTATCTTATGGTAATGTGAAACTTTCCACTATATCCAGAAAGAGTTAAATTTGTTAATGTCACTTCATAGCGTTTTGAATGGTAATTTTGGTACATATAATATATATATATATATATATATATATATATATATATATATATATATATATATATATATATATATATCTCTATATACTATAATTATGATCATCTGGTCATTTCTGGAAGCTCTGAGATCTCATGCCTGCATGAAGGTTTTGCTTTAGTTTGTGAATGATAGTCCGCTGTTGACCTGCTGATCAACAGCACTAGTAATTAAGTATTTTATAATTCTTCACAAACAGTAAGTATTTTAAAGGTGACCTAATGCCATTAAGACTTTTCTCAGCTCATTGCAGCTCACTGCATTAAAATATTTACAATTATTATTAAAACTAAATATTTAGTCCACAGTATGCTCTTTTGAATTCATCACAAGTCACAAAATATTCACATATTACACAGTTGCAGCTTGTCTGATTTACAATATAACTTAATGATTATTATTATAGTCAAGTTATCTTGCCCATGGTAATGTGAAACTTTCCACTATATCATGAAAGGTCCTTAAATAGAGTTAAAAGCACTTTATAGTTTTTGAATTATGTTGGTACATATATATATATATATTTGATATATATATATATATATATATATATATATATATATATATATATCAGGAGTATACTCTCTATACTACTATAATTATGATCATCTGGTCATTTCTGAAGTACGCGAGATCTCAGCCTGCATGGGCTTGTTTTGCTTTGGATTTGTGATTTCTTAGTCAGCTCTTGACCTGCTGATCAAGCAGCATAATAATTAAAAGTATTTTATAATTCTTCACAGACTCAAAGTAAGAAATATTTTATTCTGTATGCTAATGCCATTAAGACTTTTCTCAGCTCATTGCAGCTCACTGCAGATCTAAAGCTTATTGTTTGGTCTGTATTTATAGCTGTTAAACGGTTTCCTGTTCAGACAGTGGAGATGGGACTGTAACTTCCTAGCTGTCTATTTTTTTTCAGTCTTTTTATCTCTAGCAACCCTTTCCAACCAAAATTATATTAATGAATAACACTAAGTGTAACTGATGCACAAGATCTAAATGGCACATGGTCCTTAATTAGAGTGAAAATGGTTACATTAAACTAGGTTGTTTTCCTATATTTAACTTTGAAAGTAAAATAAAATATAATAAAATACGTCATGAATCTCAGGGTAGCTTGAACTAGAGAGTTTAACAGCACAAGAGAAAAGAAAAGTGCTTGAACTCACTGGATCAAGGCTTGTCTTGTTTTATTATGATTCTTCTTCTCTGACTTTTCAGAAAGGACCTCACAATTGGACAGGCCAAACTCCTGAGTCAGAAGTCAATTCATAGCCACAGTGAACTATGATCTCTTGCAAGGATGAATGCCTAGATGAAACTACTGAATTGACTACAAGTCAATGAATGAATGAATGGCATAGCTCAACTTGCTTCCAACACAATCTGCCTGGGGGGCTGCTAGTATGCTTATGGCAAGACTATGATTAAGCTGATACAGGTGTGTTTAATTGGGGGGGAGCAAGTGGATTGGACACCCTTACAGCAAAACATCGATAGGAGCATAAATCAGATCTCTAAACTCTGTCCTGGAGGGGCGGTGTATGGGGGAGTTTAGCTCAAACTAATTAAACATGCACTTAGACCAGCTAATCAAGGCCTTGGTATACTTGAAACCTCCAGGCCCAGGTGTTTTGAGGCAAGTTGGAGGCTAAACTCTACAGGACATCAGCCCTCCAGGACCGAGTTTGGAGACCCCCAGAGCCCGATCCTCCCCTATAGGCAGAAATCGTAAGCTACATAAGACCCCCCAAAACACCAGGGGCCCCCTTATCTCAAAAGATGATTTAATTGTAGTTTTTTTTTTTTTTCTTTGGCCAGCGGTTATGAAAACAAATGATAATTTATTTTAATGCAGTCCACTGTTACCCTTTCTACGTAATAATCAGTCAAATCATCTAATGTGAATATTGTACAGTGTTGCTCGAGACAAAAAAAAAAAACAAGTTGAAAGCATACCGAGCCGCAGAAGAGACAACTGTTTCTTAAGCACTTTAGTCTCTTTTACTAATGCACCTTTGAGCCTATAATTAGTACAAGTACAATACTTAAGTACTGTTAAAATCAGATACTCTAAGACTTTTACTCAAGTTGTTTTGAAACTGGTGACTTGTAACTTGTGATGGAGTCATTTTCACTGTAAGGTATCTGGAGTATGGTTTTCATGTACTCTTTACATTTACTCTTTACTTTACACAGTACCTTGAAAGGTTTCAGAATATGTTTCAGAATATGTTTCACCTTCAGCGATTCCAGAAACTAGTGTTTTACCTTGAGTGATTCCAGAAACGGTTGTTTCACCTTGACTGAGTTCAAAGTAGATGAGGGACATCAGCACTAAAAGCAGAAGAAAAACAGATATGCATTTTCATTGATTAAACACAATGCAGGTCATACACTGAAACATGTCTAGAGTTTATTCATCAGTCACACACAATGACGTCCCATGACCCTGAGAGTCTATTCACTGATGGATTCACTTCTGATCAGACGATAGAGAAGCAGTTTGAACCACTGACGTTCAGAACCGTGTTTGTTTCTTAAGCTTTGTGTTAGTTTTTCCTGCATTTTGCTTTTCTATTAGTATAACCATTCTTGTTCTACCAATTTTGTAGTGTTCCTTCTGTTTGTTTCTCCTGTCTGTGTATGCTGCATTTTTGTAAAACATGAAATATGTTATTAGAATCTATAAATAAAATATAGATTCATGCAATTTTCATGCCACTAAAAATCCAGTTTTTGTATAAAGGCACTCACATACACGTTACAACCAAATATTAACAAATGTGATTAACGTTTCACACTGCTGATTCTTCACTGGTACAAAACAAACTACAGACTCAATTAGGTCAAAGTGTTTGAGATACACTAAGCTTCACTTCTTGTTTGCTGTTGACACCATCGACTCAGAAAATTCAACAAATGCTGTGTCCAAATGTGCTGACTTATACTATGCCTTTATGTACTCTTTTGGTGATGAAAAAGTACACAATTTGAGTGTGTAAAGAGTAGGTAAGCTTTGGGACCTCGAGAGAGCATAGATAAGGCCAATGCTTGATTGAGTATAAGCTGCAGGGAGTGGAACTTTAGGTTTCAGTGCCATAGAGAAACATTGAAAGATCCGAAGCTCTCAGCGGTTTGATGGTGTTTATGCTACAAAAATGGAAAAACAATGTGCCTGGGGTATTTCAAACACTGATTTCAGGTTTCCCTGAGGAGGATGGGGGAATGGAATGTATTTTATTCCATTTCCTAAGAAGCCTAAACAAAACCACGAAGCAAAATGTCACCAGAGCATTCACCCCAAACCCAATGAAGATGAAAACATTAATTTTCTGGTTTGTCATACTCTGATTAAAGTTACAATTTTAATAAGTGAGATCGCTTCCGTCTCCAAAATGTATCAAAAACATCTTGTGACAAGCTGTTATTATAAGACAGTTAGCAACTCCATTTGTTTGTCCGAGTTCACAACAGTAACTGGGGTGTGTGGATTTATTTATTTATTTTTATTTTTTTGGCCATATCGCCCTGCCCTACTATTACATGAACATACACAGCATCCAGATTTCAGCTCAACAACAAAACTGGATATTTTGCAAACTTAATTCAAACTGGAAGTCTAGAGTTGCACATTTTAGTAAATGTAGTCATTCTTGTGGAGAAACTTCTGTTCACAGTCCACTTCAGGCCGGAGGTTGAAATTTGTACACATCTTACATATAAACTGTGTAATATAGTGAGGGTCATACAGTTGTGCGCTGAACCAAAACCCCCTCAATCTCAGGTGATGAACACAAAGACAGAGTGCATATACTGCAGGCTAAATCTCAAGTTCAAGAATGCAGTTGTCAGTTTTGTAAATAACCAAACTTTGTGTTCAGCACTGAATTAGAGTGCTAGAGGCATATGTACAGTGATGGCAGCATACACTTTTTAAAAGCGTCATCTCAACAATGAATGTTACTCTAAAGATGGCATGTATTTCATCCTATTTGTGCCTGAACAATTTTACTTCATAAGGTTACAGATTAACTTCCTAAATTTTTTTAAAACCATTTCTCAATAATTAGGGTAACAGTTTGTCATCATTTACTCGCACTCATATTTTTACGAACCTGTATGACTTTCTTCCCTGAAACACAATGACATTAAAGGGTTAGTTCACCTAAAAATTAGCCCATGTTTTACTCACCCTCAAGTCATCCTAGGTGTATATGACTTTCTTCTTTCAGACGAATCCAGTCACAGTTATATTAAAAATTGTCAAATTTTTCAAACTGTTTCATGGCACCCAGCAGGTTCTGCA